>NC_053026.1:579955815-580127569 GCF_003073215.2 Triticum urartu | reverse complement strand
TGAAACTCGGTGGCGCCGGATAGGAAGAATCGGTAGGACCGAGTTTGGCTTAGAGTTTAGGTCATATGTGGATATGGGAAAGTAGTTGAGGGTTTTGGAGCATATCATTAAGCACATGAAGCAAGAGGCTCATTAAGCAACACCTCATCCCTCCTTGATAGTATTGACTTTTCCTATGGACTCAATGTGATCTTGGATCACTAAAATATAAAATGAAGAGTCTTGAGCTTTTGAGCTTGAGCCAATCCTTTGTCCTTAGCATTTGAGGGTTCCACTTTCACATCCATGCCATGCCAATCATTGAGCTTTCCTGGAATAATCACCTTGGAATAGCATTAGCTCAATGAGCTATATGTTATGAATTACCAAAACCACCTAGGGATAGTTGCACTTTCAATCTCCCCCTTTTTGGTAATTGATGACAACATATAGATCAAAGCTTCGACAAATGATAATAAGCATGAAGTATATCGTCGCTTTGAGAAGTATGTGATAAGTAAGAGCTCCCCCTAAATTTGTGCATATTTAAAATTTGCTTTGGACTGCAAATGCACAAAGAGTTAGAGTCATGGGTTACTCTTCCATGTCACATACATCTTGGTGGAGCGCTCAAAATGATAAGAATGAAATACATGCACTCATCACCAAGAATAGTGAATGATCACAAACGATAGATAGAATGATAATATTTAAGCAAGCATTATGCAAACATTAAGTGTAGCTTATGATCAAACACATGATCATCGATGTCTCACAAATAATGACGTAGTATCAAGCACTCAAAAGCAGAAAAGGTTCGAAAAAAACACCAAATAAAGCAAGAGAGAAAAGCAACACTCTCTCTCTCGAAGCCTATGATCTATACATCTTCTCCCCCTTTGGCAACAAGTTACCAAAAAGTTCCTAGAAAATGCATAGCACTAGATCGACGCTCAGGCTTGATCTTCAGGTGGTGGTGGAGTCCGGATCACTCCAAGGACGAAGTCTTCTGTAGATGTTGAAGTAGTCGCTGGAGTTTGAGCTGAAGTAGACGCTGGAGCTGAGGCTGTAGCTGGTGCTGAAGTAGTGGCTCTGGTGTCAGCAACTGGCACGGCAGACGACCTCGGGCCTCGTGGCACTCTAGAAAAAGCATGAGTCGTGGTCCTGCCTCTCCTCTCATTCATGTCCTCCTGGAGCTGCTCCACTGCAGACTGAACTTCCGTTACTTTGACATCCAAGTCATAGAACTTCTGTTCCATGATCCTCTCTAGGCTCTGGTGATTCTTAGTGAGGTTGGCCAGACTTTGCTCAATTCTCAGCGTGGATGCAATCAAGTAACCAAGCTGCTCTTGTTTGGTCTTCAAGAAGTAATTAGATGCCTCCGCTTGAGTAGGCATCCTGGCAGCTTTTTCCTTCTTCGCCTTCTCCTTCTTTGCAAATGTTTGGGCAGATGATGGCTCGTTCTCAGTCATAAAAACTTCATTGTCCTCAAAATCTAGACGGATGGGCAGGTGTTCCTTATCCAACAAATATACGCCCGTGCCCATCTTGGAGTTGATGAGCTCCTGAATCTGAGGGGCATATCCACAACTCCTCTTCTGATCTGCCGCAGTCCTTTTGATCGTTTCCACTATGAGGCTCATGACTTTGAATTTTTGAGGCACGTCAAAAACATGAAGCAAATTGATCGCGTGACCTCTGATCATCTTGTGATCTCCAGACTTGGGCAGAAGGGTGTGCCTAAGGATCCAGTTGATCGTAGGCAATCCTGATAGCAGATAATGCATTGAGCCAAACTTGAACGTGTCGAGTGCTTCATCCGGAATCTCCTTGTACATGTTGGACATGGAGTTATGGTCCATCTTCTTCTTGGCATAGATATCCAAGTCATCTGCTTGCTCCTCTGGGGCATTGATTAGCTTCGCCCATTCCTCAACAGTAGAGTGGTACCTTGTACCTTCTGACATCCATGTGATCCTGCCATCCGGATAAAAGTGAGCTGTGGAGTAGAACTGCATGATAAGTTCCTCGTTCCACTTTGTGAGCTTCTGCCCAACAAAGTCAGCTACTCCACAAGCTATGAAGCTGTCTTGCACTCCAGGATAGTGCTCCTCATTCTCCTTGATATATGTCCAATCAACCCATCGCATATCACAGACAATGGGCTTCTTATCTAGCAGCATAGTCTCATAGAAATCCTGCTGCTCCTTGGTATGAAACCTGTAGTCCACTGCAGTCCTTATCCTAGAAGCGTATGGATCTGCTTCTCTCCATTTCCTGAGCCCTGAGTCTCTCCTGAGCTTCATATCCTCAGCCACAGGATGAGCATCGTTGTGGTCTGGGATCTTGGGCTTGAGCTTCCGAAGGACATTCTCTTCCTCATCCTCAGCAACAGTCTCAGGCACTGGGGCCTTGTTCTTCTCAGTGGCTGGGATGCTTCTTGTGTTTCTCTTTGGTGCACTCTTAGGCTTAGATGCAGCCTTAGGTGCTTCCTTGGGCTTGGATGCAGCTCCCCCTGACCTTATGGCATCTCCCATAAGTTTGGCTGCCTTGGGCGCTGGTGCAGCTGCCTCTTCTTCCTCATCCTCTTCTACCATGATGGAGGCCTTCCCAAGCACTCTAGCCACAGTCTTCTTTACCCTTTCTTTCCTTTTCTTGCCCTCAGCTGCAGCTGGCTCTTGGGAAGTGGGCTTCTCAGTTGATGCTCTAGCCTTTGACATGGGCTGCCTGCCTGCTGGCCTTTTGATTTTCAGGCCTGGCTTTGAGCCTTGAGCTGGCTCAACTCTCTTGGAAGTGGCCTCTTCCTCTGCCACATAATCCTCATCTTCAGAATCTGAGGTTCTCTTCTTCCTTTGTCTAGTGGCAGCTTTAGGCAGGTTGCTGGGTGTGCTCCTGCTGCCATCATCTGAGGAACTTGAGGGGCTAGTGCCCTCACTCAACTGCACTTGCTGCTCTGACAAGTTTTGGCTGTCACTCTGGTCTGACATGATGCAAACTGACTGCTGACCCTGTGAATAGATTATAGAGGAGATAGAGTGGATGAGCATCACAAAATGCAGAGATTTTTGCAAAAAGAATGATCCAAAAACTTAGTTTTAGTTTCCCACTGAAATCATCTCGGATCTACCGATTTTCAAACTCGGTGATACCGAAGCAGTTTTGGAACCTAAACTAGTGAACTCGGTAGTACCGAGTCACAGTTCGGTGGCACTGAGACTGCTAGGGTTTCACAGAGTTCCAAAATCGGTCACACCGATAAGTAATTCTCGGTCAGACCGAGTCTCACTTGTGCAATGGCATAAGCCAAATCGGTGGGACCGAGTTTTTCAACTCGGTGGGTCCGAGATGGTTTCTGCGGAAACCTAAACCTAGAATTTTTGAATCAAACCTAATCTATGAGCGTTTTGATTGGATAGAAGTTTATCAAACGTGGCTAGAAAACAGTATGATCACAATGTGCTAGGAATCAGATCGAGGAATAGCACAAAATCAGGTCCATACCCTAGTTCGGTGGGGACTTGCTACGGCGGCAACGGTGGGGTAGAAATCCCGTTGACGGAGGCGGAGACCAGCGACAGGAGGCTGCTGGCGGCGAGAAGACGATCCGGAGACCTCGAGGGCAGAGCAGGCTATCGCGCGGGCGAAGGGGTTCGGAGAAATTTCCAAATTTTGCCCGTGACTATATATAGCCCGACCCTGTCGGTGTGACCGAGTGGAACAACTCGGTGGCACCGAGATTCATAACTGCGTGCAGTTACTGAAACTCGGTGTGACCGAAAGGTTCAAATCAGTTGCACCGAGATTGAAAACCTAGATCAACTTAATGATCTCGGTAGGACCGAAAGTGGAGTATCGGTCAGACCGAGAATCATAAAGAGGTTTTGGAAGTTTAAGTCTATGACGAATTGGGGACTCCGAGCGCTCCTCACATAGAGTGGTTCGAATCTGACTTGATCAAATTTTGTGATGCAGCATGAATAGAGTTTGAGACAAGAAAAGCATAGATAGCTAGAGGAGGTTCTTAGGCATTCTTGTCCATCCACTTGGCAAAAGAGGATAAAGCCAAACAGTCAAAACAACAAGTGGATGTCCTCGAATGAGTAAAATATGCAATCAGCATGCTCACACAATAAGATGGCAAATGAAATATGTGGCAAGGCATGCACAACCAATTCTAGCATCTATCAAGCAATTTGCGATGACTAGGTCATCTATATATGAGTATATTGACTTAGGAGTCAAGTGAGAACACTTGATCGTAGGTCATACTCATCGTTTAAGCTCAAGTGGGGTTACCACTTTTACATAAAGCATTGTTGTGTTCACATCTTTAGAGTTGCTTTAGCTCAAGTCTTAGAGTAAAGCTGCCCCTAGATGTGATATCCCCCTAAGAGGGATGAACTAACCTTGGGTTTTGTCGATGATGACTTCATGTAGATATTGAAGATGTGGATGCTCAATGTTGATGTAGATCTCTTGGAGCTATCCATTTGAGTGAATTGCACTTTCAATACCTACATGGGTTAGTCCCACAAGGAACAAACAAGGATATCCATAGACATAGAGTGATGCACACAAAAGATGATGTCCATGAAAACTTTTAGGTTACCTTGTCCCTTATCTTACCAACAAGAGGGTTTGTGACTCCTTGAACTAGTGCAAGATGTGGAAGTTGATTGCACTTGTTCTTGCCAAAATGATAAGAGTGAAGTATGTTGGCGGAGTCACCCTCAAGAACTCTCTAGTTCTTCTTCTTTTGGATCCACATCATCTTGATGGGAATCCTTGGAGTTGTAGTCGTACTTGATGAAGTGGAACTTGAAGTAGTCTTAGGAATCCACTTGACTAAGGTCTTTGGAGCTTCTTCAAATGCATCAATTTCCTCTTGAAGCTTGTCCTTGCCTTTTTGCTCGTAGTCTTGTGGTGGAAGATCATATTGAGCTTGTGTCCCCTTGAAAGAAGTATACTTCTCTTGTTGAGGGACAAACTTCGTCTTGGGGTATTGATCTTCTTCCCATTCAACTCCATTAGCATTGAACTTTCGTTCAAAACCAACACCTTGATTCTTCCGGTGCATTCCTTGCTTGCGCACAATTTCCTCGAATTGCTTACTCCCAGCAAGGCTCTTGTACACTCCTTTCTCTATAATTCCCTTCAATAAGCTATTTTCTTGCTCAAGTGTAACTTGGCTAAGAGAATCATTAGTGGAATCAAGAGAACTACTAGAAGCAAAAATATTGGATTTAGCATGATCATTGTTACTACTAGAGGAAGAATCTTTCTTGTTACTAGACTTGACTTGAGGCATGTAAGTGGATAAGAGTAAACGCTTGGCAATGTAAGAAGAACTTTTCTTGCGGAGATCATCATTGATTGCCTTTAAGAACTCATGCTCTTGCTCAAGATTGAGCTTTTCAAAGCGTAGTTTCTCATGAGCTCTTAAAAGTTCTTGGTGATCTTCGAAGATAGTGTCATGAGCTAACTTAAGAGTTTTTAGTTCTTTAGTTAGAGCCTCAATCTTCTCCTTATCATTGTCATTCGTTTTATCTTGATTAGCATGATTAATTGGTCTTTCATCATAGTATTTATCACTAGAGTTGTCACCAAGCAAATCATCACCTAACAAGTCATCTTCATCACTATTGAAATCAATATACTTGGGGTGTGTTACCTTAGGACCTTTGGCCATGAAGCATCTTCCAATTCCTTCATTTGGTGAGTCAAATATGTCGTAGGAGTTGGTTGACACAAGTGCTAGACCGGCAACACCTTCATCTTGAGTATCTTCGGAGTCGGAGTGATAACTTCTCTCGGAGTGGTTGTCGGAGTCGGAGCCGGATACCCATTCACCAACATGATCTTGATGTCTTCGTCTTGTATAGCTCCTTGATGATTTTTCCTTCCTTTCCGAATCCTTGCTTCTCCGTGAGTATCTTCATTCATAACGATCATCTCTACTCCTTCTCTCTCTTGGTGGTGATCCTTTGCTTCTTCTTTTTGGAGAATCTTCTCTTCTCTTGTAGGGAGCCGTACACCCATTGGAATAGTGTCCGGGTCTTCCACAGTTGTAACAGTTTCGCTCTCGACTAGAAGATCTTTTGTCATTGTAGGACCTTGACTTGGAGCTTCTATCTTTGCCTCTACTCTTGTAGAACTTGTTGAAGTTCTTCACCATTAAGCTCAATTCTTCATTGAAGTCTTGTTTCTCACTTGATGATGTAGGGGCTTCACATGAGGCTTTATAGGCACCACTTGATTTGTTCTGAAGTTCCTCTTTATCCTTAAGTGACATCTCATGAGCAACAATTCTTCCAATCACCTCCGTTGGCTTGAGATCTTTGTAATTGGGCATCATTTGGATCAATGTGCACACGGTATCATATTTTCCATCCAAGGCTCTTAGGATCTTCTTGATGATGAATCTATCGGTCATCTCTTCACTTCCTAAGCCGGCAATCTCATTTGTGATGAGAGCAAGCCTAGAGTACATTTCAGCGACACCTTCACCATCCTTCATCTTGAACTTGTGAAGTTGGCTTTGAAGCACATCCAACTTGGATTCCTTGACGGAGTCGGTACCTTCGTGCATATCAATCAAAGTGTCCCAAATTTCCTTTGCATTCTCAAGGCGGCTGATTTTGTTGAATTCTTCGGGGCACAATCCGTTGAATAGAATATCACAAGCTTGAGGTATTGCAACATCTTCAACTCATCCGCGGTAGCTTCACGGTTTGGTTCTTTCCCGTCAAAGAAGTCACCTTGCAAACCAATACACACAATAGCCCAAACGGCGGGGTTATGTCCAAGAATATGCATTTTCATTTTATGCTTCCAACTAGCAAAATTAGTACCATCAAAGTAAGGACCTCTACGGTGATAATTTCCCTCGCTAGACGCCATACTCTCCTAGGTTGTGAAACCAAGGCTATGACCACCAAAAGCTATGGAGATCAAGCAAATGGAGACCAAAGCTCTGATACCACTTGTAGGATCGAAGTATGTCTAGAGGGGGGGGGGGGGATTAGACTACTTTACCAAATAAAAACTTAACCTTTTTCCCAATTTTAGTTCTTGGCAGATTTTAGCTATTTTAGGATAAGTCAAGCAATCATCACACAATTCAAGCAAGCATGCAAAGAGTATATTGGCAGCGGAAAGTAAGGCATGCAACTTGCAAGAATGTAAGGGGAAGGGTTTGGAGAATTCAAACGCTATTGGAGACACGGATGTTTTTCCCGTGGTTCGGATAGGTGGTGCTATCCTACATCCACGTTGATGGAGACTTCAACCCACAAAGGGTAACGGTTGCGCGAGTCCACATAGGGCTCCACCCACGAAGGGTCCACGAAGAAGCAACCACCCACAAAGGGTCCACGAAGAAGCAACCTTGTCTATCCCACCATGGCCATCGCCCACGAAGGACTTGCCTCACTAGCGGTAGATCTTCACGAAGTAGGCGATCTCCTTGCCCTTACAAACTCCTTGGTTCAACTCCACAATCTTGTCGGAGGCTCCCAAGTGACACCTAGCCAATCTAGGAGACACCACTCTCCAAGAAGTAACAAATGGTGTGTAGGTAATGAACTCCTTGCTCTTGTGCTTCAAATGATAGTCTCCCCAACACTCAACTCTCTCTCATAGGATTTGGATTTGGTGGAAAGAAGATTTGAGTGGAAAGCAACTTGGGAAGGCTAGAGATCAAGATTCATATGGTAGGAATGGAATATCTTGGTCTCAACACATGAGTAGGTGGTTCTCTCTCAGAACATATGAGTTGGAATGGTGTGTGTGTTCTGATGGCTCTCTCCTCGAATGAGAAGGAGGTGGAGGGGTATATATAGCCTCCACACAAAATCCAACCGTTACACAGTTTTCCAATCTCGGTGGGACCGAATCAATAAACTCGGTCGGACCGAAAATGTAAACCTAGTGACCGTTAGAGATTTCGGTGGGACTGACATGCAACTCGGTAGGACCGATTCGGTTAGGGTTTGGGCATAACGTAATCTCGGTGAGACCGATTACACAAACTCGGTGAGACCGAATTTGGTAATTAGCTAACCAGAGAGTTGGTCAGGCAAACTCGGTGGGACCGATTTGCTCTTTCGGTGAGACCGAGTGGAACTCGGTGAGACCGAAAAGTTACAAAGGGGAAACACTGAGTTTACATTGCAATCTCGGTGGGACCGATTCGCTCTTTCGGTGAGACCGAAAAGTTTACGAAAGGGAAATAGAGAGTTTTCAATCCCATCTCGGTGAGACCGAGATCCCTATCGGTAGAACCGAATTGCTAGGGTTTGGCAGTGGCTTATGACAAGTGAAACTCGGTGGCGCCGGATAGAAAGAATCGGTATGACCGAGTTTGGCTTAGGGTTTAGGTCATTTGTGGAAGTGGGAAAGTAGTTGAGGGTTTTGGAGCATATCATTAAGCACATGAAGCAAGAGGCTCATTAAGTAACACCTCATCCCTCCTTGATAGTATTGGCTTTTCCTAAAGACTCAATGTGATCTTGGATCACTAAAATATAAAATGAAGAGTCTTGAGCTTTTGAGCTTGAGCCAATCCTTTGTCCTTAGCATTTTGAGGGTTCCACTTTCACATCCATGCCATGCCAATCATTGAGCTTTCCTGAAATAATCATCTTGGAATAGCATTAGCTCAATGAGCTATATGTTGTTATGAATTACCAAAACCACCTAGGGATAGTTGCACTTTCAGTCCATAAATGGATCGCTGAGCTTGCACACTTTGTTAGCTCCCTTTGGATCGACAAAACCTTCCGGTTGCATCATATACAACTCTTCTTCCAGAAATCCATTCAGGAATGCAGTTTTGACATCCATCTGCCAAATTTCATAATCATAAAATGCGGCAATCGCTAACATGATTCGGACAGACTTAAGCATCGCTACAGGTGAGAAAGTCTCATCGTAGTCAATCCCTTGAACTTGTCGAAAACCTTTTGCGACAAGTCGAGCTTTGTAGACAGTAATATTACCATCAGCGTCAGTCTTCTTCTTGAAGATCCATTTATTCTCAATTGCTTGCTGATCGGGCAAGTCAACCAAAGTCCATACTTTGTTCTCATACATGGATCCCATCTCAGATTTCATGGCTTCAAGCCATTTTGCAGAATCTGGGCTCACCATCGCTTCTTCATAGTTCGGGTGGTCCTGGGACCTGCAGGCATGCAAGCTTGTACTAGCCTTTTAACAGGCTTTGAGGTAAGTAAAGAATGTGTAAATAATATTACCGCATAGACAGTAGCCCCTGATGCTCTGTTTGGCGTTCGGGAAGAAAAGCCAAATAGAGGATCAAATAAAATTCGCAGGAGTCTAACAAAAAGGAGTCAATATGCGTATGCAGGCTTCTCTGCTTGCGTCCGCCGCACTGACTGCGGAAGTGGACACGCTAAAGCAGAACCTCGAGCGGTCCGAGCAAGAGCTCGGGCGTGCCAAGAAGCAGCTCGAGGACAATGAAGGTAAGAAATACCTTGTTTAAACATATATAAAAAGGTGCAATTGCAAAAAATGACAGGATTATCGTGGCTATTGTAGGGGCCACGTCTGAGGTGGCGACCCTTAAGCAAGCGCTGGTCGAGGCTGAGAAGAGGGCGGCCACGGAGCGCACCGAGCGGGAGAGGTACGAGGCTCAGGTTGGCAAGGTGCAGCAAGAGCTCCGGGTTCTCATGAAAAAACATGAGAGTTTGGAGCTTGACTCAAAGACGCGAGCGTCCGAGCTCGCGGCGGCTATTGAAAATGCCAAGTCTGCCAAGGCCGAATTCCAGAAGACCCTCCAGGAGTTGGATGAGGTGAAGAAGATAGCAGCGGGTAAGGCGTTCTTTATGCAAAGCAAACACATAAACATGAGTTACTTATTACTTACCCGAATCCGGAGCTCTCCAGGAGCGTTCGCAGATCTTCTCCGGAGTGTGTCCGATGCCGCTGCATTCTATTGAGCCGAGGAGGATAGCTCGACAGAGAAGGTGTTCTGGTCTCAGTATGCTGAGGCCGGACACCCCGTGCCCCTGAGCGACCAGCTGAAGCAACTGGTCGAGCTCCACAAGGCGGCCGAACAGGCCATGAAGGGCCTCATAGTTCGGCTGTGGCCTGGAGAGGCTCTGCCTGGGAGCTATTTCGGGCTGGTGCAGCGGCTGGTGGAGGCCTGTCCAAGGCTCGAAGTCATCAAGCGCTCCGTCTGCATTGAAGGTGCCCGTAGGGCCCTTGCCCGTGCTAAGGTGCACTGGGGCAAGCTGGATGCTGAGAAGCTTGTGAAGGACGGGCCACCGCCGGGGAAAGAGCATCACAAGCCCGAGAATTATTATAAGGATGTTCTGAAGGGTGCCTGCCTTGTGGCGGATGAATGTTCTAGGGATGTAATTTTTGAGTGAAACTTGCTCGTTTTGTCCTGTGCGCTGAAAACTTGTTCATATGCGCTAAGCAATGCTGTTGGAATTTAAAATATTACCTTCTGTGTGGCTGTTTATCAATTCTGAGAGATGGCGAGTCGTCGGCTTCTACCCCCGTGCCGCTAGTGCTGGGGTGTTCGGGGATAAACCTGAGCGCTCTTTTTCCCATGTTTGGGTCCTTCGAGGGAGGCGCTCAGCCCAACGAACAAGGCAATCAGACTACAATGCGTGAACACTCTCACTTAGCCATAGAATTCTATAATTTTAAATTTTGGCGAAGCCCCTGATATTCGGAAGACCGAGTTCGGGGCGCTATCCACGCCTTGGCCGGACAGAGCCGACTCCTCGCTCTAAGCGGCATAAGTCTTTAGGGACTCGAAAAACCTCTCGAACAGCGACCAGCTCTCGCTTCATCATGACAGTCAGTTTTAGCTTTCTCCACTGAGGTGCTCGACCCAGCTCAACTGGGGCACAATCGCAGTGGTTCTCCTAGTGCTACCTTAGCCGATATAGCGGAACGTAAGGCACCAAAACATAGGAGCCGGGCAAACCCAACTATTGACCCAAGACATGATTCGGAGCCGATGCATATAATGCTATAAGTTCGGGGTGCCGCACTTGTTAAAGTGTTCGGACTTCTCACACCATATTGAGGGGTACTAAAGCCCCTAGCTTATTTTGGCCGTACCAAAGTGTACGGGTGCAACATGTCGTTAAGGAACATATATTTGTAAAAAAAGTAATGCAAAAATAGACAAAAGCTATGTATTGTTTATTAAAAAAGGGGCTGCGATCAAAGCAAAACGATACAAATAATGCGATAAGCAAAAGGTTGGACTATTTTAACATGTCCGTTCCAGGGGCAGGCTGCGGAATGGTATGCGAAACAGGTATACTGCTCATGATAGAGACCACCTGGGAGTTCCATAATGCGGCATGGCTTGTCTGCTTCCCTGGTTCTTGCATCGTTTGTGCGGCAATTGAACTACTGAACATGCCTTCCGAAGAGTGGAGTCCTGAAATTAAGAGAAAATTAAAAAATCGGCAGCCCCTGGTGCGGTTTAAGCCGTGTTTCGGGTGTGCCATGATGGTGCCCTCCCCTGTACCCATGGTATCTCTAGAGCGTAGTTATGTACGCGAAGTACTGGTGTCGCCTTTTTGCGAGGGTTGGGGTTGGGGCCGCATTGCTATGCCTGCTCGGATTGTGCCAGGCGGTCTTGTTGTAGGTTACTCCGGGCGCGCTTGACGGTGTCCGGTCGTTTAGTGGCCGGACTGGAGAACTGCCTGGAGAGGCTGCTTTGTACTTCCGCTGCAAGGGCCGCCGTGTGCTCCTCCATTCGGAGGGAGCGTTCGGTGTTTCCATTGACCGTAATTACTCCTCGAGGGACTGGCATCTTGAGATTAAGGTATGCGTAGTGCGGTACCGCATTGAACTTGGCGAATGCGGTTCGCCCGAGCAGTGCGTGATAACCACTGCGGAACGGGACTATGTCGAAGATTAACTCCTCGCTTCAGAAATTATCCAGAGATCCGAAGACCACTTCAAGTGTGACTGAGCCTGTATAGTTGGCCTCTACACCTGGTATTACGCCTTTAAAGGTCGTTTTGGTGGGCTTAATCCTCGAGGGATCTATGCCCATTTTCCGCACTGTATCCTGGTAAAGCAGGTTCAGGCTGCTGCCGCCGTCCATAAGGACTCTAGTGAGATGAAATCCATCAATAATTGGGTCTAGAACCAATGCGGCGAATCCGCCATGACGGATGCTAGTGGGATGGTCCCTTCGATCAAAGGTGATTGGGCAGGAGGACCATGGGTTGAACTTTGGGGCGACTGGCTCTACCGCGTATACGTCCCTTAACGCGCGCTTCCGCTCCCTTTTGGGGACGTGGGTTGCGTATATCATGTTCACCGTCCGCACTTGTGGGGGAAAACCCTTCTGTCCACTGTTGTTCGGCGGCCGGGGCTCCTCGTCGTCATCGCTATGCAGCCCCTTGTCTTCATTTTCGGCATTTAACTTGCCTGCCTGCTTGAACACCCAACAATCCCTGTTGGTGTGATTGGCCAGCTTTTCGGGGGTGCCATGTATCTGGCACAAGCGGTCGAGTATTCGGTCCAAACTGGACGGGCCCCTAGGATTCCTTTTGAATGGCTTTTTCCGCTGATCGGATTTAGAGCCTCTGAATCCGGCATTAACTGCCGTATCCTCAGCATTGTCGCTGTTAATGCGGCGCTTCTGCTTGTCGCGACGCGACCTGCCACTACTGTTCCTGGTATCCGAATTACCAGGGTTCTTGGTCATATTGTTGCTACGAGCAAGCCAACTTTCTTCTCCCGCGCAAAAGCGGGTCATGAGTGTCGTGAGTGCTGCCATAGACTTCGGCTTTTCCTGTCCAAGGTGCCGGGCAAGCCACTCGTCACGGATATTGTGTTTGAAGGCTGCTAGGGCCTCAGTGTCCGGACAGTCGACTATTTGATTTTTCTTTGTTAGGAACCGTGTCTAGAATTGCCTGGACGATTCCTTTGGCTGCTGAATTATGTGACTTAGGTCATCGGCGTCTGGGGGTCGCACATAAGTGCCCTGGAAATTGTCGAGGAATGCGGCTTCCAGGTCTCCCAACAACTGATTGATCCTGTTGGCAAGCTGTTAAGCCAATGCCGAGCTGGTCCTTTAAGCTTGAGTGGGAGGTATTTGATGGCGTGGAAATCATCGCCGCGGGCCATGTGGATATGAAGGAGATAATCCTCGATCCATACCGCAGGATCTGTTATGCCATCATATGATTCGATGTTTACGGGTTTGAAACCCTCGGGGATTTGATGATCCATTATTTCGTCTGTGAAGCATAGTGGGTGTGCGGCGCCTCTGTAGTGGGCTATATCACGACGTAGCTCCAATGAGCTTTGTCTACTGTGTTCGGCCCTGCCGAATTTGTGGCCGGCGTGACGGTTACCGTCTCGAGTCATGGGGCGCCCGCGCGATCCATAGATCGATCTTGTTTGCCTTGCCTTGTCCTCCAACATATCTCGCAGGTCCGGCGCATTTTCCCGTGCCTTGGTACGGGGTGCGGCTTGAGTGGAGGGCCAAGAGGCCTCTCTGTCGCGGCCATGGGGTAGCCGATCGGCCGTATCGAGTGCAGGTGATGTAGGTTTAAGTGCTTCCTCCTCTAATCGGGGTAGCAACCTGTGCTTTGGGTAGCTCTTGGAGGGGCGTTCGAGTTTATGCTCTTCGGCCGCAAGGACTTCAGTCCATCTGTCGACTAGCAAATCTTGATCAGCTCTAAGCTGTTGCTGTTTTTTCTTGAGGTTTCTTGCCGTGGCCATAAGCCTGCGTTGAAAATGCTCTTGCTCGACGGGATCCTCTGGCACGACGAATTCATCGTCGTCGAGGCTTGCCTCATCTTCGGAGGGAGGCAGGCATATAGTTATCGTCCTCGACCTCTCTGTCTGCCGCTCTCTCATGAGGGCTGGTTTCTCCATCCTCCTGTGCTAAATCTTGCTGGAGGGGGTTTTCTTCGGCACTTTCCGGAGTATTACTATCTCCCATGCTAGAATCACCGTATTTGTTTTGGCGGGATTTTGAGCGGCGCTGCTGACGCCGGCGCTTAGGCTGTTTCTTGGAGGGGTCATCCTCCGCTGTTCCATCGCCATCTCCTTCTTTTGGGGTGTCCACCATGTATATGTCATATGACGAGGTGGCTTTCCAGGGCCTAATAGGCGCTGGTTCTTCATCGTCTCCTTCATCGGCGTCCATACCGTCGATGTCTTCGGAGTCGAAGTCGAGCATCTCGGTTAAATCGTCGATAGTGGCTACAAAGTGGGTGGTGGGTGGGCTTTGAATTTCTTCATCATCCGTACCCCAACCTTGCTGACCGTAGTCCGGCCAGGGCTCTCCTGATAAAGAGAGAGACTTCAGTGTCTTCAGAATATCGCTGAAAGGCGAGTGCTGAAAGATGTCCGCGGCAGTAAACTCCATGATCGGCACCCAATCAGATTCGATTGGCAGGGGCGCGGAGGGTTCGGAGTCCGGAGAGGAGTCCGGCTCCTTGGAGTCACGAGTCTCGCAGAGTGCGGGGCTGGTGTTCGGCTCGATCGCCGTTGGGATCACAGCCCCCGAGGCGGCGTCCAACCACCTATCCTCGATCGGCGCAGTTGGCTCCGAATTAAGGGTCGAAGCCGATGCAGGTGCGGCCTCCAGGGCACTGTTCGACGGCAGAGCTAGATCATGCTCGTCGGGACAGTGCGGCGCGCTCGGCAGTGGCTCGAATCCGTCGAAGATCAAGTCCCCGCGGATGTCAGCCGTGTAGTTTAAACTTCCAAATCTGACCTAACGGCCAGGGGCATAGCTTTCGATCTGCTCCAGATGGCCAAGTGAATTGGCCCGCAGTGCGAAGCCGCCGAAGGCGAAGATTTGTCCGGGGAGGAAGGTCTCACCCTGGACTGCATCGTTATTGGTGATCGTAGGAGCCATCGATCCTGACGGCGATGACACAGAAGAACTCTCAATGAAAGCACCAATGTCGGTGTCAAAACCGGCGGATCTCGGGTAGGGGGTCCCGAACTGTGCGTCTAGGCCGGATGGTAATAGGAGGCAAGGAACACGAAGTTTTACCCAGGTTCGGGCCCTCTCGATGGAGGTAAAACCCTACGTCCTGCTTGATTAATATTGATGATATGGGTAGTACAAGAGTAGATCTACCACGAGATCGGAGAGGCTAAACCCTAGAAGCTAGCCTATGGTATGATTGTTGTTGTGTATGTTGTCCTACGGACTAAAACCCTCCGGTTTATATAGACACCAGAGAGGGTTAGGGTTACACAAAGTCGGTTACAATGGTAGGAGATCTACATATCCGTATCGCCAAGCTTGCCTTCCACGCCAAGGAAAGTCCCTTCCGGACGCGGGACGAAGTCTTCAATCTCGTATCTTCATAGTCCAGGAGTCCGACTGAAGGTATAGTCCGGCTATCCGAACATCCCCTAATCCAGGACTCCTTCAGCGAGGTAGTGTATGAGTTCCAGTAGCACGACAGCGTGGTGATGGTGATGGTGAAGTGATCTCTGCAGGGCTTCGCCTAAGCATGACGAAAATATGATCGGGGTTGTAAACGATGGAGGGGGGCGCCGCACACGGCTAAGCAATTATCTGTTGTATGCTAGGGGCCCCCTCCCACATATATATAGGTGGGAGGGAGGGAGGAGCAACCAAGGGGGGGAACCCAAGTAGGGGGAATCCTAGTCGGGGTCTCTCCCAAGCCGCCCCCTTTCCTTATTTGGAGCGCGGGAGGAAGGAAGGAGGAGGTGGCACCCCCCCTTTCCTTTCTCTCCTGAGGAGGGAAAGGGAGGGGCCACCCCTCCCCTTTCCTTCCCATTAGGGCCGGCCAGCCATGGGAGGGGCGCACCATCCCCCTTGTGGGCTGGTCTGTCCCCTCCTTTGGCCCATCAGGCCCATATCTTTCCGGGGGTGCCTGGAACCCCTTCTGGTGACCCGATTTCTTCCTGGTACGTTCCGAAACACTTCTGGTGTCCAAATACCATCGTCCTATATATCAATCTTTACCTCTTGGCCATTTCCAGACTCCTCGTCATGTCTGTGATCTCATCCGGGACTCTTAACAACATTCGGTTACCAAATCATATAACACTATATCATCATCGAACGTTAAGGGCACGAACCATACGGGTTTGAGAACTATGTAGACATGACCGAGACACCTCTCCAGTCAATAAACAATAGAGGAACCTGGATGCCCATATTGGCTCCTACATATTCTACGAATATCTTTATCGGTCGAACCGTTATGACAACATACGTAATTCCCTTTGTCCATCGGTATGTTACTTGCCCGAGATTAGATTGTCGGTATCTTCATACCTAGTTCAATCTCGTTACCGGCAAGTCTCTTTACTCCTACCACAATACGTCATCTCGTAACTAACTCCATAGTCATTTTCTTGCAAGCTTGTGATGTGTATTACCGAGAGGGCCCAGAGATACCTCTCCGATACTCGGAATGACAAATCCTAATCTCGATCTATGCCAACTCAACAAACACCTTCAGAGATACATGTAGAGCATCTTTATGATCACCCAGTTACATTGTGATGTTTGATAGCACACAAGGTATTCCTCCGGTATCCGGGAGTTGCATAATCTCATAGCCGGAGGAATATGTATTTGACATGAAGAAAGCAATAGCAATAAATAGAACGATCACTATGCTAAGCTAACAGATGGGTGTTGTCCATCACATAATTCTCCTAACGATGTCATCCCGTTATCAAGTGACAACACATGTCCATGGTTAGGAAACCTTAACCATCTTTGATCAACGAGCTAGTCTAGTATAGGCTTACTAGGGACACAATATTTGTTTATGTATTCACACATGTATTTAAGTTTCTGATCAATACAATTCTAGCATGAATAATGAACCTTTATCATGAATAAGGAAATAAAAAATAAAAAATAATTATTACCACTAGGGCATATTTCCTTCAATGATTTATGTTCGGTAGTTGAAAGGATCAATATGGTTGACTAGAGGGGGGGGGTGAATAGGCAACTAACAATTTTTAACTTTTCTTTACCAAATTAAACTTTGCATCAAAGTAGGTTGTCTAGACATGCAAATATGTGAGCAACCTATATGATGCAACAACAACAAGCACACACGCAAGCAAGGGAGATAACACAAATAAGCTTGCAAAAGTAAAGGTACGAGATAACCAAGAGTGGAGCCGGTGGAGACGAGGATGTCTTACCGAAGTTCCTTCCTTTTGAGGGGAAGTACGTCTCCGTTGGAGCGGTGTGGAGGCACAATGCTCCCCAAGAAGCCACTAGGGCCACCGTATTCTCCTCACGCCCTCACACAATGCGAGATGCCGTGATTCCACTATTGGTGCCCTTGGAGGCGGCGACCGAACCTTCACAAACAAGGTTGGGGCAATCTCCACAACTTAAACGGAGGCTCCCAACAACACCATGAAGCTTCACCACAATGGAATATGGCTCCGCGGTGACCTCAACCGTCTAGGGTGCTCAAACACCCAAGAGTAACAAGATCCGCAAGGGATTAGTGGAGGAAATCGAATTTCTCTTGGTGGAAGTGTAGATCGAGGCCTTCTCAACCAAACCCTAGAAAATCAACAAGTTTGATTGGCTAGGGAGAGAGATCGGGCGAAAATGGAGCTTGGAGCAACAATGGAGCTTAGGGTTGGAAGAGGTGGTCAACTCGGAGAAGAAGATACCCCTTATATAGTGGAGAGAGAAATCCAACCGTTATCCACTTAACCAGCCCGCGATAAGCGGTACTACCGCGCCTGCCAAGCGGTACTACCACAAGGCCTTATAGTACTACCGGACACCCTTGCGGTACTACCGCAAGCCAGGGTTGGACCAGCCTGGGAAGGCCGTGGACAGATAAACGTCTGTGGCTAGTTCCGCTGATTACAAAATAGTGCAAAAAGTCTGACACGATACTACCGCTGAAGGCAAGCGGTACTACCGCGCCGGGAGCGGATGTAAAAAATTACATCCGCTCCTACTTCCGCTACTGGTGCTGTGCCGGACCAGGGCTCACGGTACTATGGCTCCCAAGGAGCGGTACTACTGTGACCACCTGCGGTACTACCGCAGGGGCCTGCGGTACTACCGCTCCGAAGAGCAGTACTACCGCAGGCCTCAGAACAACAACAAATAGGAAGACTTCTTTTTGCACAGACAAGAAGAAACGAAGGATGCTCCAAGGTGCTAAAGGAAAGGCGGTGCAAAGAGTAAACGTGTACGTGACGATTCCACCCAAACCTTTCCAAAGCGGACCCCCTCTTAATAGTACGGCTTTCCTATGACTCAAATCCACCGAAAAAGGAACACAGAAAAACGCCGTCTTCAATAATCTTCGAGGGGCTCCTAACCGTCTCGTGCCTAGTCATGAAATATCTGAAATACTCGAGACACATGATTAGTCCGCAAATGCATTTTCATCAATCACCAAAACACCTTAGGGATAAATATGCCCTTACAATCTCCCCCTTTTTGGTGGATTGATGACAATACGAGATTTGCACAAGGGAGAAAGAATAGAACATGAGCAAACCATACATCTCTAAAATATAGACGGGCTCCCCTAGATGTGTGCTAGTTAGATGAGTGCTTTGGGCTGCACGACACACATACTAGGATCAACACTCCCCCTATATTTTATAGACATGGCATATCTTGCAATAACAATGCTAACACTAAGCATGATAGTAGATAAGAGCATGAACTAAGTAGCACAATATATCATAAGCTCTGTAAGGTGCAATAGATAGAGTGCATATGTCTTACACCATATGATAGATAAGTCTCACACGCTCAAATAAACTCAAACCAAACCAAAGCAAACACGGTTCAACAAACCAAACACAAGCGAAGCAAACACGACACGACACGGCAAATCCCTACACTCTCTCCCCCTTTGGCATCGAGACACCAAAAAGGCAGAGAGGACACCTACAACACAAGTGGTGGCTCGAGTGGAGTAGTCGCTCGCATGCTCCTCGTCGGACTCGGCCGCGGGAATGTGCTCCTCCTCAGAACCAGTCCACCTGTAGCCTTGTTTTGCCATCCATTCAGCCTCTGGAGTGATGTGCTCCTCAGAGCCGCCAGAAACATCCTCTCCAAACACCCTCATGATCTTCTTGTCGCGGCGACGACTCTCCTTGGAGGCCACGTGAGTCCCATACTGCCCCTTGGCCTGCATGTAGAACAAGGCCTTCATCTTGGCCTTCAGCTTCTTCGCCCATGAGGGCTCAGAGGAGGGAGGTGCATATCCCGCAGAGCTGTCCTCAGCCGCACTCTCCTCCTCAATCTCCTCCTCATCAGCTGCCCTCTTAGCAGCCTCAGCCTCGGCACGAGTAGTAGTGTTAGCCCACTAGGGCTTGATGCGGAGTCTCATGGAGTCATGACGGATCCAGTTAGGGGCCAGAAACTCCTCATTGGGATAGATCTTCTCCCAAGTCTTCGATATCAGGATGAACAGATATGGACCATAGATGGGTACCTTGGGGGTGAATACCGCGAACCGAAGCTCACACCACATGATATGTGAGACATCAAGTGGTTGAGTCTGAGAAACTCGGGCCTCCTCACAAATGAGCAACATGTCCACAAGAAAGGCATGCACCTTGTCCTTGTCCCCGATGCGAGGAAAGAGGGAGTGACGGAAGATCCGGTGCATGATGTCAAGAAACAAGTTGAGCACCCACGTCGACTTGCCATTGGCCAGCTTCTTCTCAACGTAAAATGGCATAAGCTTGTCCTTGCTTGCTGACTCGGAGTTGGCATGAGGGCGAACACCAACAGGCGTGTGGAGCCCCTCATCAGGCACTCTGAGCAAATCCATGAACTCCTTCCAAGTAGCAGTCAACTGGCGTCCAATGGTCATCCAGGTCATCCTCCGATCCTCCCCAGAGTGGAAGTGGACCGAGGCAAAGAACTGAGCCACCAGCTCGGGGTCATAGTCCAGATGAAAAGAGATCACATCCTCAATGGAAAACTGCTCAATAAGGTCCAAGGCCTCACCAAAGTAGTGATGATGCTTGTCCTCCCTCATGTGATGCATGTCGATCCAGTGCACATCCACATACAGATTCTGCTTGGCCTTGATCACATCCAAGTAAATGAGATTCTGCTGCTTGGTCCAAAACATTTCATTCCCTCTGAAGTTTGCGCGAGGATGCGCACAGGGGTTGATCTTCCTGAGAGAGACAAACTCAGCAAGAGGTAACTCATCCATGTCCCTTGTTGGTTCCTTGACCTTGCTAGCAGTGGTCTTGACATTGCGCTTGGGGGCATTGGAGCCCTCTGGAACATCCTCTTGGTTGCGTAGACGCTTGGAACTCGTGTCTTGGCTTGGATTGGAACGACGAGCAGGGACACCGGAGCCACCACCTGAGACACACACAAAGCACAAACACACACGAGAAGCGAGATGGGTCAAAACAAAGACCACAACAAAACACAAGAAACCAGTAGAAAATGCATATGTTAATTGCCATGAGGAAGATTTGACAGCAGCGGTAGTACGGCCTGGTCGTGCGGTACTAAAAAATTAGTGCCGCTCCTAGTCGTGGTAGTACCACGCGGTGGCACGGTAGTACCGGGGCTCGGAGCGGTAGTAGAGCTTTAGTACCGCGGCCCGTGTGGTAGTACCGCGCCTGAGGGGTGGTAGTACCGTACGAGCGATAGTATCGCACCTGCTAGGCGGTAGTACCGCACGACATCAGATCCGAACGAATGGATCCGAGAACAACCGCGACAACAAGGCGGTACTACGGTTGATCAAATCTACCACGGGACAACATATCAAGTACACTTTCTATGCATCACTACTCTCCTACATCCTACTCTTGCAAAGATTTGGCCTAAAATCTCAAGAATTAACATGCATCTCCCCAAAACCTAGAAGCGAAAGCACAATCAAAAGAGAGAGAGGGATTTGGGGAGAGACCTTGATCCATGGCAAGAGGAAGTGGTGGGGAACGATCCCACCAGTCGGAATCCGAGGAGAGCAGCCGGGGATGAAGATCCGGCGAGGTTCTCCGGCGTCATTCTTAAGCAGGAGAGAGAGGCAGTGGGGAGAGAGACATACGAATGGGTATGGGGGAGTTGGAACTCCCCCTGCCCGGGTCTTAACCCCACGCGCCCTCGGCAGCACGGTAGTACCGCATCTCATCGCGGTAGTACCGCTCGGACGAAAGAGCTGCACCAGAGCGGTAGTGCCGCTCCCCCAGGCGGCAATAAAAAATTACTGCCGCGCTGGGTGCGGAAGTACCGCGTACTCCACAAGCGTTAGTATCGTGGCAGGCTGCGGTAGTACCGTGAGCTCAAAACGATGCAAGTTTCAAACAAAAGAAAGGGGCTATGCGGGAAAAAATGACAAGCGAACGAGACACCTCAAGAACAAGGACAAACTACGAGAACCTCTCAAAGGAGAGTGTCGGTGTCAAAACCGGCGGATCTCGGGTAGGGGGTCCCAAACTGTGCGTCTAGGCGGATGGTAACAGGAGGCAGGGGACACGATGTTTTACCCAGGTTTGGGCCCTCTTGATGGAGGTAAAACCCTACGTCCTGGTTCATTAATATTGATGATATGGGTAGTACAAGAGTAGATCTACCACGAGATCAGAGAGGCTAAACCCTAGAAGCTAGCCTATGGTATGATTGTCTGTCCCTACGGACTAAAACCCTCCGGTTTATATAGACACCGGAGAGGGCTAGGGTTACATAGAGTCGGTTACAATGGTAGGAGATCTACATATACGTATCGCCAAGCTTGCCTTCCATGCCAAGGAAAGTCCCTTCCGGACACAGGACGAAGTCTACAATCTTGTATCTTAATAGTCTAGGAGTCCGGCCGAAGGTATAGTCCGGCTATCCGGACACCCCCTAATCCAGGACTCCCTCAGTAGCCCCCGAACCAGGCTTCAATGACGACGAGTCTGGCGCGCAAATTGTCTTCGGCATTGCAAGGCGGGTTCTCCTCCAAATTCCGTGTACCTGTTGAATAGTGTCTGGTTTCTTGTAAATGTAGTGCTCCTTGGCTTCTACGCCCAATAATGGCCGTCTTCCACATGTCAGACGAATACGAAAAGTTAGGGTGTTTTTTATATTTACACCCCTAGCCGCGTGAATGAGCCGCCTATTTAAGGGGACGAGGATTTAGATCCAAACCACACCTTCTCCCCTCCGCGAGTATTCATCAGAGCATATCCGACAGAGGTCCATTCTATCATGGCCGGCCGCCGCAGCTCCTCCTCTCGCCCTTCCAGCCCTCAGCCTGGAGATTGGAAGAGGTGCTCCATCCCGCACAGCGAGCTAGTGACGCTCCAGACCAAGGGATTTCTCCCCCCGGCCTATATGGTCCCGGTTCGAGCCGGACTTGCCACCTATAATGGCAGAGAGCAAGCGGAGAGCGCCCCCAATCCCTCCAAAGGAGAGCAGGTATGCCTTGTCCCTTACTTAATAAGAGGGCTCGGATTTCCAATTCATCCGTTTCTCCGGGGGCTCCTGGAGTTCTATGGTCTCCAGCTGCACAACCTCACGCCTGCCTCCATATTGCATATCGCGGGCTTCGTAGCCCTTTGCGAGCTGTTTTTGGGCTACGAGGCTCATTTCGTGCTGTGGAAAAGGCTATTCTGCCTCGTGCCCCGTTCTCAGAAGGGGTCAATATATCAAGTGGGTGGAGCCGAAGTGTGGCGCATCGCCGGGACCGGATATCTATCCGGAACCCCAAAGAAGGCGTCCGAGGACTGGCCTTTGGAATGGTTTTATATAGAGGACGTCCCGTTGCCGGATCTTGTCCGGATCAGCCTCCCTGAGTTCGACAGTGCTCCCCTAAAGAAGCGCCTAAGCTGGCGTCCACGGAGCCCTCAGAGGGAAAGTGACAAGGACGTTCTTTACCTGATGGGCCGGATAAGATTGTTAGCTCATTCCGTACTGACCATGATCGGGGTCATGGCCGCATGCATCATGCGAGGGGTGCAGCCGCTCCAGTATAGAGGCCACCCCATGTGGGACTTCAACGGGGAGGACGACGCCACCCGCCACGGCCGTAAGGGGCCGGATTCGGCTACCGCTCTAATAAAGCCCTTGTCCGCTTTGTACAAGGGAGAAGAGGAGGAATTTCTCCGCGTCAACCCACAGGGTGGATTTTCTATGTATAATCCCCCAAGTTGGGTAAGTGGACACTTTTACTTTCCCATCCGTTTTATATTCCCATCGTTAAATATTCAGTCTAACGACTTCAGCACAGGAACTGCGCCAGGCTGTCAAAGAAATAAACAGCCCTCCTCCACAACCCGAGGATCCGGGACGGTCCCTCGACTCGGCCTCTCAAGAGGATCCGGACTTATCTGTGGAGCTGATTGATGGGGTGTTTCATCAATTGAGCAAGGACAACGCCTTGGTGGCCATTACGGCCGATTACCCAGGGCTACTCCCAGCCTCACAGGTAACTGAGACCGAAGTCCTAGCACTTTGAAAAGGGATCTATCCTCGCGTGTTTTCGATTGCCTTATGACAACCGTGTTTTGCAGGGGAGGTCCTTGAGACGGGAGGCCGAGCCTGCGGCGACTAGCCAACGAGGGGCGGCAAGGCCCCGCGGGCTGAAAAGAAGTGCGGTCTGGACTGAGACGCCGGCGCAAAGGTATAGCACGCCATCTTATTCCCAGGTGTTATTCCTGTAAGGCATACTAACGCTCGTGCTTTCTTCAGGACAAAGAGACCTCGCCGGACTATATCCGGAGAGGTTGCCAATCGCGCCTCCACCAGCCAGGCTCCAGAGCCTGGTCCGGAAGCGGAGGCGAACACAAGGCACGCACCGGACGCTCCTCCGACAGAGGACGCGGACAGGCTGTCTACCACCAATTCCGAGGTGGAGAGTGCCATGAACCACAGACGTCGCCGGACAGTTCTTCGCGACGCTTGTTTCTCCCAAGAGGCATTGGATGCCTTCAATTCGGGAGATGTGTACCTCCGTGCCGCTCAAAATGGTCTAGCCAGAGCCACAGAGCAATATGTAAAAGACATACGGGTAAGAAAATTTTGGTAATTATATATATACCAGTAGCCCCCGAGACTTGAAACAGTTAGAATAACTGATTTAAGGATCATTTGTTATGCAGGTTCTTACAGAAAAGAATACCCTACTGTCCCAGGAGCTGGAAGAGTGCAAAGCCCAACTTGAGGCCGCACTAGCCACGGCAGGGGAGCCCAAGGAGACCCCCTCTGGTAATATATGCTTTGAAAGATAAGTATTTTGCGAAGTGCGGCGTGTGTGCAAATCTGACAAATGAAATTGCAGATGGCGCCGGATTAAATCCGGAAGAGCAACAACTCCTACGCCAGCTGAAGGCTGGTGAGAGCGTGCTGACAAAGGTGAGGCGAGAGAAGAACGATCTCCAAGATGCCAACACCAAGCTGGGCATTGAACTGAAGGATGTTCGTGCCCAGCTGTTGGACTCCGTTAAGGAGAATCGGCGGCTTCGACGCGGCATATTTAGTAAGTGCTTAAGCGAACTTTGAAAAAAGAGTTCAGCGAGGAAGTCGACTAACAGAGTAATGTTTGTAGGTATGCTAACAGGTCGTCCTGCAGAGGAAATGCCCGGTTCTATGGGTGACCTTCTTCCCGAGCTCTCACAACTGCACGAGCGAGTTCGGCAGGTGATGCAAGGCGTCGCCCAGGCCTTGTGGCCATCCGTCTCCATGCCCGAAGGCCTTGGAGAGCTTGTAGAGAAGCTGAAGGGAGCGCGGCGGCGCTTCCGATTGTGGAAGATGTCGGCCTGCCATCAAGGCGCCAGGGAGGCCTGGGCCATGGTGAAGACGCAGTACACGAAGGCTGACCCAAACCACATGGCCGAGGTCGGACCCGTGGGGCCCGATGGGAAGGAGATCCCTGTGAGCTTAGTATACGGCCAAGTAGAGTTGGCCGCAAAGTATTCCCAACAGGACTATAAACTAGACAGCCTGTTAGATGGTATTGAAGAGGAATACAATCAGTCAGATTGATTATGTAATTTTAATTGACATGTGTAATGCCTTCTAGTCGGATTGTAGATCGTTTGTCATGGCCGACCTTTTCGCTTCAACCTCGGGACCTGACGGTCCGGAGTGTGTCCGAATACCCTCGCGGTTATATAAGAACCGGGGTATGCATGGAGACCAGGCGTAGGGGTCATTAGTGCTTGAACAGACAAGTGCCCAACTAGTTACGTTATATTACATGGTTAGTAAGAAACATCTTCCAGGGAGAATAGTTCCGTTAGGGGTTCCTTTCCCTGGGAGGCATGCCCTAAAGTGCATGTCCATTCTGTGAAAAGAGACGCAAGAAAAACATCTGGGGGCGTATAGATAAATAAAAAAAGATCATGTTTAGTTCACCGACCAAATATTCCCTTAAGAACGCTAGCTTTCGGCTTCACCCAGTTTGAGGTACACATCCGGCTGACCCGGCAGTAACAATCGCAGAGGTGCTCCCTTTACCACCTAGCCGAACAATCGGGAACGTAGGGGTAAGCACAGGAGCCAGGCAACCCACCTTGGCCAAAACTTAAGTCATATCGATGCATATAATGGCGAATAAAAGGTACATGCGGAAGTGTGACACATGTGTTGGGCATGAAGCCCGTATAAATAAGCTTCTGTTTAAAGAATCCCCCAGGTTTAATGAGCGCGGATAGCGCGTCACATTATGAGCCTTTAAAGGCTATAAGAGAGAGGGAGGGGAGAAGGAGAGAAATGTAAGACAGAAAGTATATAAAAAATGGACAGAGGAAGGAGACGAACACAGAGTCCAGCGCTAGGCATAGAATCTTCGTAGACGGGCTGCGTTCCATGGGTTCGGCTCGAGTCGGTTACCCGATGCATCTCGCAGGCGGTACGCTCCACCAGTCAGGACTTGGTCGATTATGAAGGGACCTTCCCACTTGGGCTTGAGTTTGTCCTTTTTCTTGTCCGGCAGGGTAGAACTAATTCGCCAACGTTGTAATTTTTGGCCCGTACTTCTCTGCTTTGGTATCTTCGAGCCTGCTGTTGATAGAATGCGGAACGGGCTTTTGCCACGTCACGCTCTTCCTCCAAGGCGTCCAAACTGTCCTGTCGATCGAGCTCGGCTTCTCTTTCTTCCTACATGCACACTCATGGTGAGTCATGAATTATGTCGCAGGGCAAAACTACCTCTGCGCCGTACACCATGAAGAATGGTGTGTATCCGGTGGTGCGATTCGGCGTGGTCCGCAGCCCCCAGAGTACGGAGTCGAGCTCCTCTACCCAGTGCGTGTTAGATTCCTTAAGGGACCGCACTAATCTGGGTTTGATGCCGCTCATGATAAGACCATTTGCATGCTCGACCTGGCCGTTAGTTTGTGGGTGATAGATGGAAGCATAATCGAGCTTGATGCCCATGTTTTTGCACCAGAGTTTTACCTCGTCGGCCATAAAGTTCGTGCCGTTATCAGTGATGATGCTGTGGGGGATGCCGTAATGGTGTACAACCCTGGATATAAAGTCTATCACCGGTCCGGATTCGGCCGTTTTAACAGGCTTGGCTTCTATCCATTTGGTGAACTTATCCACCATGACCAGTAAGTATTTTTTCTTGTGGGTTCTGCCTTTAAGGGGTCCAACCATGTCAAGCCCCCAGACCGCGAAGGGCCAAGTGATGAGGATAGTTTGGAGGGCGGTGGGTGGCATATGGCTTTGGTTTGCAAAAAGCTGGCAACCGACGCATCGTTGGACTAAGTCCTGGGCGTCTGCCCGGGCCGTCGGCCAATAAAAGCCTGTACGGAAGGCCTTGCTTACAAGGGACCGAGCTGCAGCGTGATGACTGCCGAGTCCGGCATGAATTTCAGCCAGGAGGTTCCGCCCTTCCTCTTCGGAGATGCACCTTTGAAGGACTCCGGTAGTGCTTTTCTTATAAAGCTCTCCCTCATGGACTTTATAGGCTTTAGATCGCCGCACTATGCAGCGTGCCTCATTTTGGTCCTCAGGGAGTTCCTGCCTAGTAAGGTAGGCGAGGAATGGTTCTATCCACGGGGCGATGATGGCCATTATTACGTGGGCTGAAGGTGTTATTTCATTGGCAGAGCCTCCAATTATGTCAGAGTGTTTGGTGTCGGGCAGTGCGGTTGGGTCCGGGCTGTTATTGCCGGGTTCCCCTTCCCATACTACGGATGGCTTGAACAACCTTTCCAGGAAGATGTTGGGGGGGGACTACATCGCGTTTTGCGCTGATGTGTGCCAGGACATTTGCCGCCTGATTATTTTCCCGGGCTATATGGTGAAATTCAAGCCCTTCGAACCGAGCTGGCATTTTTAGGACGGCGTTGCGATAAGCTGCCATTTTTGGATCCTTGGCATCAAAGTCTCCATTTATTTGGGATATTGCGAGGTTCGAGTCCCCGCGCACCTCTAGGCGTTGAATGCCCATGGATACTGCCATCCGGAGACCATGTAAAAGGGCCTCATATTCGGCTGCATTGTTGGAGTCTGTGTACATTATCTGGAGTACGTATTGAACTGTGTCTCCCGTGGGGGACGTCAAAACGACGCCAGCCCCTAGATCGGCCAACATTTTGGAGCCATCGAAGTGCATGACCCAGTTTGAATATGTGCCGTACTCTTTAGGGAGTTCGGCCTCCGTCCATTCTGCGACGAAGTCGGCCAAAACTTGCGACTTGATAGCTCGCCGTGGCTTGTAAGTTATGTCGAACGGGAGGAGCTCAATGGCCCATTTTGCAATCCGGCCCGTCGCGTTGCGGTTGTTTATAATATCGTTAAGTGGCACTTCCGAGGCTACTGTTATTTAACACTCTTGAAAGTAGTGTCGCAGTTTTTGGGATGCCATAAATACCGCGTACACAATCTTTTGATAATGCGGGTACCGTGACTTGCACGGAGTAAGGACAGTGGACACATAGTAGACCGGCTTTTGAAGGGGGAATTTGTGTCCGTCCGTTTCTCGTTCGATGACGAGCACTGCTCTTACGACCTGATGGGTTGCTGCAATGTATAATAGCATTGGTTTGCCAATGTTTGGCGCGGCCAGGACTGGGTTTGTTGCCAAGATGGCTTTTATTTCGTCGAGTTCGGCCGTGGCTGCATCCGTCCACTCGAAGTGTTCGGTGCGCCGAAGGAGGCGGTAAAGGGGTAGGGCCTTTTCTCCTAAGCGGGAGATAAAGCGGCTTAGAGCCGCCACGCATCCGGTTAATTTTTGTATTTGTTTGAGGTCCTTCGGGATATCCAATTGAGACAGAGCTCGGATCTTGGCTGGATTTGCTTCAATTCCTCTACCGGATACAATGAAGCCCAAGAGCTTTCCGGCTGGAACGCCGAAAACGCATTTTTCCGGGTTGAGCTTGATGTCGTATGTTCGGAGGTTATCGAATGTTAGACTCAAGTCATCTACTAGAGATTCGACATGTCTTGTTTTAACGACCACATCATCTATGTATGCCTCCACTGTTTTGCCGATCTGGTTTGCCAGACATGTCTGAATCATGCGTTGATATGTTGCGCCGGCGTTTTTGAGCCCGAAGGGCATTGTGTTGAAGCAGAATGGGCCGTATGGTGTGATGAATGCCGTTGCGGCTTGGTCTGAATCTGCCATCTTTATTTGATGGTAGCCGGAGTATGTGTCGAGGAAACACAACGAATCGTGTCCTGCGGTAGCGTCGATAATTTGATCGATGCGGGGGAGAGGGAAGGGATCCTTTGGGCAAGCCTTGTTAGGGTCTTTGAAATCAACGCACATGCGCCAGGATTTGTCCTTCTTTGGTACCTCACCAGGTTTGCTAGCCAGTCCGGGTGTTTTATATCTTTGATGAATCCGGCCTCCAATAGCTTGGCTAGTTCCTCTCCCATGGCCTGTCTCTTAGGTTCGGAAAAACGCCGAAGAGCCTGTTTGACTAGCTTGAATCCTTTTTGGATATTTAAGCTGTGTTCGGCCAGCCTGCGTGGGATTCCTGGCATGTCTGAAGGGTGCCAGGCGAAAATGTCCTAGTTCTCTCGTAGGAACTCTCGCAGTGCGGCGTCTACATTAGGGTTTAACTGTGCCCCGATGGAAGCTGTTTTATTGGGGTCTGTTGGATGGACCTGGAATTTGACAATTTCGTCCACCGGTTTAAAGGAGGTGGACTTGGATCTTTTATCGAGTATCACATCGTCCCTATTCACCATGGAGCGCAGCGCAGTCAGTTCCTTAGCCGCTAGGGCTTCGGATAGCGCCTCGAGGGCCAGTGCGGCTGTCTTGTTTTCGGCGCGGAGTGCTATGTCCGGATCACTAGCGAGAGTGATGATTCCGTTAGGCCCGGGCATCTTAAGCTTCATGTACCCGTAATGGGGTATTGCTTGGAAGACTGTAAACGCTTCTCGCCCTAGCAGAGCGTGATATCCGCAACTGAACGGGGCCACCTGGAACGTGACATCTTCGGACCTGTAATTATCCGGCGTGCTGAACACCACATCTAGTGTGATTTTTCCTGTGCAGCGCGCTTCCCGACTGGGGATTATTCCTCTAAAGGTTGTGCTGCTTCGCTCAATGCGGTTCCAGTCTATTTCCATTTTTTGAAGGGTGTAGGATCGAAGTATGTCTAGAGGGGGGGGGGTGATTAGACTACTTTACCAAATAAAAACTTAACCTTTTTCCCAATTTTATTTCTTGGCAGATTTTAGCTATTTTAGGATAAGTCAAGTAATCATCACACAATTCAAGCAAGCATGCAAAGAGTATATTGGCAGCGGAAAGTAAGGCATGCAACTTGCAAGAATGTAAGGGGAAGGGTTTGGAGAATTAAAACGCTATTGGAGACACAGATGTTTTTCCCGTGGTTCGGATAGGTGGTGCTATCCTACATCCACGTTGATGGAGACTTCAACCCACAAAGGGTAATGGTTGCGCGAGTCCACACAGGGCTCCACCCAAGGGCAACGGTTGCGCGAGTCCACACAGGGCTCCACCCACGAAGGGTCCACGAAGAAGCAACCACCCACAAAGGGTCCACGAAGAAGCAACCTTGTCTATCCCACCATGGCCATCGCCCACGAAGGACTTGCCTCACTAGCGGTAGATCTTCATGAAGTAGGCGATCTCCTTGCCCTTACAAACTCCTTGGTTCAACTCCACAATCTTGTCCGAGGCTCCCAAGTGACACCTAGCCAATCTAGGAGACACCACTCTCCAAGAAGTAACAAATGGTGTGTAGGTAATGAACTCCTTGCTCTTGTGCTTCAAATGATAGTCTCCCCAACACTCAACTCTCTCTCATAGGATTTGGATTTGGTGGAAAGAAGATTTGAGTGGAAAGCAACTTGGGAAGGCTAGAGATCAAGATTCATATGGTAGGAATGGAATGTCTTGATCTCAACACATGAGTTGGTGGTTTTCTCTCAGAACATATGAGTAGGAATGGTGTGTGTGTTCTGATGGCTCTCTCTTCGAATGAGAAGGAGGTGGAGGGGTATATATAGCCTCCACACAAAATCCAACCGTTACACACAATTTACCAATCTCGGTGGGACCGAATCAGAAAACTCGGTCTGACCGAAGTAGTAAACCTAGTGACCGTTAGGAATTTCGGTGGGACTGACATGCAACTCGGTAGGACCGATTCGGTTAGGGTTTGGGCATAACGTAATCTCGGTGATACCGATTACACAAACTCGGTGAGACCGAATTTGGTAATTAGCTAACCAGAGAGTTGGTCAGGCAAACTCGGTGGGACCGATTTGCTCTTTCGGTGAGACCGAGTGGAACTCGGTGAGACCGAAAAGTTAAAAAGGGGAAACACTGAGTTTACATTGCAATCTCGGTGGGACCGATTCGCTCTTTCGGTGGGACCGAAAAGTTACGAAAGGGAAACAGAGAGTTTGCAACCCCATCTCGGTGGGACCGAGATCCTTATCGGTAGAACCGAATTGCTAGGGTTTGGCAGTGGCTAATGACAAGTGAAACTCGGTGGCGCCGGATAGGAAGAATCGGTAGGACCGAGTTTGGCTTAGAGTTTAGGTCATATGTGGATATGGGAAAGTAGTTGAGGGTTTTGGAGCATATCATTAAGCACATGAAGCAAGAGGCTCATTAAGCAACACCTCATCCCTCCTTGATAGTATTGGCTTTTCCTATGGACTCAATGTGATCTTGGATCACTAAAATATAAAATGAAGAGTCTTGAGCTTTTGAGCTTGAGCCAATCCTTTGTCCTTAGCATTTGAGGGTTCCACTTTCACATCCATGCCATGCCAATCATTGAGCTTTCCTGTAATAATCACCTTGGAATAGCATTAGCTCAATGAGCTATATGTTGTTATGAATTACCAAAACCACCTAGGGATAGTTGCACTTTCAAAGGGTTTCCTCATAAATGAGGTTCAATCCGCTGCTGCCATCCATGAGTACCTTGGTAAGACAAAAGCCGTCCACTATTGGACTAAGGACCAATGCGGCTGGTGCTCGGGCTATTCAGAATTTAGGTTCATCACTGGCGTTAAAAGTAATAGCCGTGTCACTCCATGGGTTTATTGTTGCTACTTGGTAGACTTCAGCAAGGCTGCGGTGTGTTCTTTTTTGCATATTATTTGATGCAAAAGTCTCGAAGACTGTTAATACCGTACTGGTTTCTCTGGGGTGGCTTTCTGTGGCTTCTGGAATTAGAAGATCTTCGCCAATTTTTGCCACCTGCCGGAGTATCCAACATGCTCTAAGGCTGTGAGTTGGTGTGGCGCCCTCTGCACTGTGAATTTTACAGGGTCCATTAAGCCATCCTTCCAGTACGGTTCCGTGCCCTGTAGAGGGCTTTTGCTTTTTGGTATTGAACCCGGGTGTCTGGCTAAGCAGGCACCCTTTTATTTCGGACTGGGTTTGTATTTAGGGCCGGATTGTCCCAAAATTTTATTTCGGTTTTCCAGGCGCTTTCCATCGCACAGTACTTTCGTACTATGGACGCCAAGTCAGCGAAGCATGTAATATCACGGCGACTTATGGCGTGGAGGATTCCCTTGTCCGTGCAATTATTGCAGGAGAATGAAATTGCGTCTTCCTCGCGGCAGTCCTTTATCCTGTTCATAACCAGGAGGAATCTGGTCTAGTAGTGATGTACTGTTTCTTCGGGTTCTTGCCTAATTTGGTATAGATCGCTTATGTACGGGTGGGTGGGTGGAATCAAATCCGAAACCTCACCCAATCTGAGACCCAGGGGCCAAGGAGTTTCCGAACTCGGAAGTTTGGATTCTTGGATGCTGTCTAATGAATCTAGCCCGTCGCCTGTCTTTAAGTTTAGGTCTTGAGTGATGTCCTCCCCTCCGCGGGTATCCGGCTTGGAGGGATCGGGAATCCGGACATAGCTAGTACTTAAGATAGATGAAGGGTCACCGCACTGTCCCTCTACCACGGCAACATGATGGGTCACCTGGGGAGAGTTATCTCTCTCAGATCGGGTTTAGGCCCAATCTGGTCGTAATCCGTAGCGACTCCCAGGGCGGTGATGCGATCCAAGAGCTCGTTTAGGGAAGAGAGCTCCATTGGATCTAGCTGCTCGACGAATTCCGAGCTGACGTGAAGATTGCTTTCGATGACCCGAGAGGTCATCGTCGGCGCAGCAGCCGAACAGGCGGTCATAAGGAAACCACCTAGCCGGAGAGTTTGGTCGACAGCCAAAGCTCCCTTAACAACGGTGCCGTCTTTAAAGACGGGATGAGGCATCCTTCCTGATGGCGACGGCACAGAGGAACTCTCAATGAAAGCACCAATGTCAGTGTCAAAACCAGCGGATCTCGGGTAGGGGGTCCCGAACTGTGCGTCTAGGTGGATGGTAACAGGAGGCAGGGGACATGATGTTTTACCCAGGTTCGGGCCCTCTTGATGGAGGTAAAAACCTACGTCCTGCTTGATTAATATTGGTGATATGGGTAGTACAAGAGTAGATCTACCACGAGATCAGAGAGGCTAAACCCTAGAAGCTAGCCTATGGTATGATTGTCTGTCCCTACGGACTAAAACCCTCCGGTTTATATAGACACCGGAGAGGTCTAGGGTTACATAGATTCGGTTACAATGGTAGGAGATCTACATATCCGTATTGCCAAGCTTGCCTTCCACGCAAGGAAAGTCCCTTCCGGACACGGGATGAAGTCTTCAATCTTGTATTTTCATAGTCCAGGAGTCCGGCCGAAGGTATAGTCCGGCTATCCGGACACCCCCTAATCCATGACTCCCTCAGAGAGGGTGGCGGCCGGAGCCACCTATGTTTGAGTCAATTGGTATGGCACCGCGAAGAATTATCCTTGGGCCCATGACCAAAACTCGTCTTTGAAGCACAAGTGCCATCAAAAAAGGCTAATGTGAAAGAGTTGATCAATTTATGCATAATGGGGGGAGTGAGAGTTCATTGAGAGAACAACACCCCCCCTATGTCCATGCCTACACCTAAACAAGATAACAAGTTGAGTATGGTGGGGTGTGCACGGGTTCAAGCAACATTGCTCGAATCAATGATATTTAACTCATGCCTTAACTCACAAAATCTTGCTTCATCCAAGGGCTTCGTGAAGATGTCTGCAAGGTTATCAAGAGTGTTGACATAGTTGAGCTCGATCTCTCCTCGCCTAATATGATCCTGGATGAAGTGATACCAGATCTCAATATGCTTCATCTTGAAGTGTTGCATCGGGTTGAGAGAAATCTTGATTGCACTTTCATTGTCACACTAAAGAGGCACTTTGTCAAAAATGACACCGTAATCCTTTAAAGTTTGCCTGATCCATAAGAGTTGTGCACAACAACTACCGGCCGCCACATACCCCGCTTCGGTGGACGAGAGAGACACACAACTTTGCTTCTTGGAAGACCAACTCACCAAAGAGCAACCGAGAAATTGGCACCCTCCGGAAGTGGACTTCCTATCCAATTTGTCTCCTGCCCAATCCGAGTCCGAATAACCTACAAGCTTGAAGTTTGCTCCTCTTGGGTACCATAGGCCAAAGTTTGGGGTATGAGCCAAATATCAAAAGATCCGCTTGACCGCCACAAAGTGACTTTCCTTAGGTGCGGCTTGAAATTGTGCACAAATTCCCACACTCAACATGATATCCGGTCTAGATGCACAAAGGTAAAGCAAAGAGCCAATCATGGAGCAATATACCTTTTGATCCACCGCTTTACCATTGGGATCTATGTCAAGTTGGCATTTGACTAGCATCGGAGTGGAAGCCGGCTTGACATCACTTAACTTGAATCTCTTGAGCATGTCTTGAGTGTATTTGGCTTGGTTGATGAAGGTTCCTTCTCTTCTTTGCTTCACTTCGAACCCGAGAAAGAACTTCAACTCTCCCATGGAAGACATCTCGAACTTTGAGGTCATGAGAGCGGCAAATTCCTCATTGAAAGCTTTGTTAGGGGAACCAAAGATAATATCATCAACATATAATTGGCACACAAACAACTCCCCTTTGACCTTCTTAGTAAAAAGAGCGGGGTTGATTAGCCCTACTTCAAAACCATGGTCTTGTAACAACTCGGTAAGGTGGTCATACCATGCACCTGGGGCTTGTTTAAGGCCATAGAGTGCCTTATCGAGTTGATACACATGATCGGGAAAATAGGGGTCCTCGAACCCGAGGGGTTGCTTGACATAAACCAACTCATTAATGGGACCATTAATAAAAGCACTCTTCACATCCATTTGTTGTAACTTAAAGTTATGATGAGAAGCATATGCAATCAACATGCGAAGGGATTCAAGATGAGCAACAGGGGCAAAGGTTTCACCGTAGACGATACCCTCGACTTGGGAGTAGCCTTGTGCAACCAACCGAGCCTTGTTGCGAATGATAATCCCATGAGCATCTTGCTTGTTCTTGAATATCCACTTGGTTCCAGTGACATTGTAGTTCCCCGTTGGCCTTGGCACCAATCTCCACACTTTGTTGCACTCGAAGTTGTTGAGTTCTTCATGCATGACATTGAGCCAATCCATATCTTCGAGCGCCTCATAGACCTTTTGGGGTTCAACACAAGAGATAAATGCATGATGTTCACATTAGTTTGCTAATTGTCTACGAGTGCTTACCCCCTTTCTTAAGCTTCCAAGCACATTTTTCATGAGATGATCCTTGTTGGAGAGCTTGGAAGCAATGTTGGAGGCACGACGCTCCAATTCCTCCTCGGGGGTGAGACGAGGAGTGGTCACTTGATCATCTTGAGCGCCGTCTTGAGCTTCTTCTTGATCTCGAAGAAGCTCTTGATCTTGAACTTGCTCGGAGGAGAGAACTTGACCTTGGGCATCACTTGATGTTACAACACCATCTTGAGATTGACCTTGCCCTTGGTCTTGTTCTTGAGGTTGAGGGCCTTCACTTTGTTCTTCGGAAGCGTGTGGGCCTTAGGTTGGTGATGGCTCCACAAGAGTGGAGCATTGTCCTTCTCCTTCGGCCACATGGGGTTCCTCAATGGCTAGGATAAAACCAACACCCATTCTTCTTATGGCTTGGGGAGGAATTTCATCACCTACATCACAAGTGCCACTTTGCTCCACTTGGGAGCCATTATTCTCATCAAACTCCACGTTACATGTCTCCTCAATAAGTCCCGTGGACTTATTGAGGACACGGTAAGCATGGGAGTTTGTAGCATAACCAACAAATATGCCCTCATGAGCTCTAGCCTCAAATTTAGACAAACGAACACCTTTCTTGAGAATGAAACACTTACACCTGAACACCCGGAAGTACTTGAGATTGGGCTTGTTCCCGGTGAGTATCTCATATGGAGTCTTGTTCAAGCCTTTGCGGAGGTAGAGCCGATTTGATGCATGACACGCGGTGTTGATGGCTTCGGCCCAAAAGTTGTATGGAGACTTGAACTCCCCCATCATGGTCCTTGCCGCATCCATCAATGTCCGGTTCTTCCTCTACGCTACACCATTTTGTTGAGGGGTGTATGGTGCGGAATATTGATCCCCTCATCACTAAGAAACTCATCCAAGGTGTAGTTCTTGAACTCGGTGTCGTTGTCACTTCTTATTGTCAAGATCTTTGCATTGTGTTGACGTTGAGCCTCATCTGCAAAGTTGATGACGGTTTTTTGGGTCTCACTCTTCCTCTTGAAGAAGTAGAGCCAAGTGTATCTTGAATAATCATCCACAATCACCAAGGGAGTCCTGGATTAGGGGGTCTCCGGACAGCCGGACTATATCCTTTGGCCGGACTGTTGGACCATGAAGATACAAGATTGAAGACTTCGTCTCGTGTCCGGATGGGACTCTACTTGGCGTGGAAAGCAAGCTAGGCAATACGGATATGGATATCTTCTCCTTTGTAACCGACCTTGTGTAACGCTAGCCCTTTCCGGTGTCTATATAAACCGGAGGGTTTTAGTCCGTAGGACAACATACAATCATACCATAGGCTAGCTTTTAGGGTTTAGCCTCTCCGATCTCGTGGTAGATCAACTCTTGTACTACTCATATCATCAAGAATAAATCAAGCAGGACGTAGGGTTTTACCTCCATCAAGAGGGCCCGAACCTGGGTAAAACATCGTGTCGCCTGCCTCTTGTTACCATCCGCCTTAGAGACGCAGTTCGGGACCCCCTACCCGAGATCCGCCGGTTTTGACACCGACATTGGTGCTTTCATTGAGAGTTCCTCTGTGTCATCGCCATTAGGCTTGATGGCTCCTTCAATCATCGGTAGCGATGCCGTCCAGGGTGAGACTTTCCCCCCGGACAGATTTTTGTATTCGGCGGCTTCGCACTGCGGGCCAACTCGCTTGGCCATCTGGAGCAGATCGAAAGTTACGCCCCTGGCCATCAGGTCAGGTTTGGAAGCTTAAACTACACGGCCGGTATCCACGGAGACTTGATCTTCGACGGATTCGAGCCCCTGCCGAGTGCGTCGCACGGTCTCGATGAGCATGATTTAGCTCTACCATCGGACAATGTTCAGGAGATCACACCGACGACTGCTCCGACCCTCAATTCGGAGCCAATCGCGCCATCCATGGACGGGTGGATGGACCCCGTCAAGGAGGCCATATTCTCAGCGGCGATCAAGCCGAGGATCGACCTTACCCTTCACGAGAGCCGTGACGCCGAACTACCAGATTCTTCCCCGACCACGGACTCCGAACCGCCTGCGCCCATGCCTATCGAATTCGACTGGGTGTCGATCATGGAGTTTACCTCCGCGGATATCTTTCAGCACTCGCCCTTCGGCGACATACTGAACTCATTAAGGTCTCTCTCCTTGTCAGGAGAGTCCTGGCCAAACTACGTCCGACAGGATTGGGATGCAGATGACGAAGAAATTCGCCGCCCACCCACCACCCACTTAGTAGCCACTGTCGACGATTTAACCGACATGCTCGACTTCGACTCCGAAGACATTGACGGTATGGATGACGATGCAGGAGACGAACAGGAACCACTGCCCACAGGGCACTGGACGCCCACTTCATCACATGACGTATACATGGTGGACACACCAAAAGAAAACGACGACGAGGAACGGAAGGACGCAACGAAGGGTTGTTCCCTTGAGAAGCAGTCAAAGCGGCAGCGAAAGCGCCGCTCCAAATCCCGCCTCGGCAGAAACAACGATCATATAGACCCAGCGTTAGAGCAGGGTGAACCATCGCCCGACCACGGCAACACGGAGAATCAAACCGAACAACCCAACCCCGTCGAAGATAACAGTCCGGACGACATCACACCGGATAGGCACCCGGGGCAATAGAATGCCCATCAAAGGCTGGTTGCCACTGCGAGGAGTCTGAAAAAGCAGAAGCAAAGGCTCAGGGCTGCACAAGACACACTCAAAATCAGATGGAGTGAAGTACTGAACACTGCAGCGAAGTACGACAGTAATCGCCACATAAAGAGCTGCCCGAAGCGAAAGTTGCTACCTGAATTCGATGAGGAGGCCTTAGATCCTCCGCAATTAAAAAATAAAATGGCAATCCGGTCGGATAGACGACCTCATAGCCAACACAGAGCGGCAAACGATGCCGCACATAAACTAGTACGCGACCCGCGTAAGGGCTCGCATCAAAAGGACGGCGCCACCAGATCCATCTACGGACCACGCAAGCGCGCTCCAGCATGCAATGCAACATAACAAACATCCGAACACCATGGTACACCCAAATACAGGGGTGCCGCACATCCCCTATGTTTCACCGACGAGGTGCTGGACCATGAATTTCCAGAAGGATTCAATCCCGTAAACATAGAGGCGTACGATGGAACAACAGACCCTGGGGTCTGGATTGAGGACTACATCCTCCATATCCATATGGCTCGAGGAGACAATCTCCACGCCATCAAGTACTTACCCCTCAAGCTCAAAGGGCCAGCTCGACACTGGCTTAAAAGCCTCCTCGAAAGCTCCATTGGAAGCTGGGAAGAGCTCGAACACGCTTTTCGGGCAAATTTTCAAGGGACTTATGTCCGTCCATCGGATGTAGACGATTTGAGTCATATAACTCAACAGCCCGGAGAGTCAGCCCGAAAGCTTTGGAACATGTTTCTTACTAAAAAGAACCAAATAGTCGACTGTCCGGACGCCGAAGCCTTAGCAGCTTTCAAGCATAGCGTTCGAGATGAATGGCATGCCAGACACCTCGGCCAAGAAAAACCGAGAACACTGGCAGCATTAACAAGCCTCCTGACCCGCTTTTGCGCGAGCGAGGACAGCTGGTTAGCTCGGTGCAGCACCAGCGACCCAAGTACATCCGAAGTCAGGGACGGAAACGGGAAATCATGACGCAGCAAAAATAAGCGCCGGAATAAAGAAGACAACCCAAAGAGCACGGCGGTAAACGCCGGATTCAGAAGCTCTCGGCCAGGCCAGCAAAAGCCGCCCTCCAAAGGCAACAAAGACGAACTGTCCAACCTAAACAAAATTCTGGACCAAATATGTCAGATCCATAGCACCCCCAGTAAACCTGCAAATCATACCCACAGAGAATGCTGGGTCTTCAAGCAGTCCGACAAGCTCAACGCCGAACACAAAGGGCTGGATACACCAAGCGAAGACGAGGACGAGCCTCGCAAGCAAAGCACTGGGGAACAGAAGAAATTCCCACCAGAAGTCAAAACAGTAAACGTGTTACACGTGATAAAGAGGAGGAACAAAGCAGCACTCCTAGAGAAATATGCCCCAAGGCCTATCACCGCGGAATTCTGCCACTGTTCGTCTCAACCGATCACCTTCGACCATCGGGATTACTCGGCAAGTATCCGGCGTGCAGCATGGGCTACCTTGGTATTAGATCCAATAATTGACGGATACCACTTCACACGAGTCCTGATGGACGGTGGCAGCAGTTTAAGCCTGATATATCAGGACACACTCCGCAATATGGGGATAGACCCAACAAAAATTTACCGCATCAATACTACCTTTAAAGGAGTCACGCCAGGCCCAGGGGCTCATTGCACGGGCTCCCTGCTACTCGAGGTTATATTCGGCTTCCCCGATAACTTCCGTAGTGAAAATTTAACCTTCCACATCGCCCCGTTCCAAAGTGGCTATCAAGCACTACTCGGTCGCGAAGCTTTCGCTCGCTTTAACGCAATACCGCATTACGCTTCCCTCACGCTTAAGATGCCCGATCCACGCAGCATCATTACAGTAAATGGAAATATTGAGCGCTCCTTGCGCACCGCAGACAGTGCGGCTGCCTTGGCAGACGCACACTAAACGGCCTCACCAACTAAAGCATTTGACAGGTTGTCACGACCACGGACGCGGTTAGACGAGTCTGGCGCAACTATATGTAATTAATACAGGTTTGATGGCCACACCCCTATTACAATACAAGGGGCTCAACGCGCGCAAATAAGTGGCAATCAGGCTCAATTTTACTCATCTTGAATTGTACATGGTTACTTTAGTATAACCTACCTTTTTGCACGACAACTTTTCAACTAAGTTCCTCTCTTTTACAGATGACCATCGTGCTACACCCGTCCAGGATACGGCACAACAGAGACACAGGCGCAGACGTGCAATAGGGACCCGTTCCAAGGATTCTTTTTAGATTAAGACCTCGCGTAAACCTTTTTTACTGTCTCCTATTGATACACATCCCTCGGATTCTCAGTACAATTGAGAAGGATGCTGACGTCTTGGGATGCGGCCACGTCAGAATAATGCACGTACCTGGACACCAAGGGATTATTACAAAGGGCATTATTTAGGCCCGATTTACACCATAAAGACCGAATACCTTAGGGAGTGTTCGGCGTCGCGAGTTTGGCCTTATATGCATCAGCTCCGAATCATGTCTTTGGTCAAATGTTGGGTTTGCCCGGCTCCTGTGTTTTGCTGCCTTACGTTCCGCTCTATCGGCTAAGGCGGCACCAGGAGAACTACTGCGATTGTGCCCTGGTTCATCCGGACGAGCACCTCAGTAGAGAAAGCCGAAAACCGACTGTCATGATATAGCGTGAGACTGGTCAACCACTTGATGACCTATCGGAATCTTCGGGATTCCTCCGCCTTAACAAAGGGCCGTTTACCGGCCAGGCATGTACGCACCCCGAATTCGGATGAGTGCGGAGCCACCAGGGGCGATATAGTAGCCCCACTGTCAAACTCCTCTGGCTAAGTGAAAGTGTTAAAGCATTATAGTCCAGTTGCCTAGTTCGCTGCGTTATCACCTCCTTAATGGACCAAGACGTTGGATCAAGTGTGAAAACGCGTCTTCTGCGAACACCCCCGCATTATATGCGTGGGGGCTGAAGCCGACGACTTCAATCTTTCAGGTTATATACATATATACATAAACGGCTGCACAGGAGGCATCATATTACTTTCGGGCAAAAGTATAAATACAGCCTTGATAAATTTAATAAAACATTGCTTTTACAGTGGAAATACATGTCACTCAAACATAATATTCTTCGAGCAGTGGGCCTCTATCGAACGAGCGCCCTCAAGAACTTCTTCAAAATAGTGCTCGGCAGCCACTTGGCCTATGGCCGAACCCTGCGCCGCAACAGTGGTGGCATCCATCTCCGCCCAGTATGTTTTGACACGGGCAAGGGCCATCCGCGAGCCTTCTATGCACGCCGATCTCTTCATCGCATTAATGCGCGGCACCGCACCTAGGAACTGCTGCACCAAGCTAAAATAGCTGTTCGTCTTTGGCCTTTCCGGCCACAGATGATCCACGACAGACCTCATGGCGAGTCCGGACAATCTATTGAGCTCGGCCCATTCGGCAAGCTGATCAGTCAATGGAAGCAGACGCTCTGGAACATTAAATTGCGACCAGAATAGCTTGTCCACTTCACGATCTGTTTGATCTTGGAAGTATTCGGCCGCATCGACAGCGCTCGCCGGCAAGTCCAGATATGCGTCTATCGAACTCCACAGCCAATCCAGAGGGGCATACCGAGGATCTCCAAACTTCCTCCGCAGCATAAAGGGATTCCCAGCCACAATATCCTCGGCTTCACGCAGTTCCTCCTTCGCTCTCATTGCAGAGCGGGTGTCTTTGGTCGCCATCGTGGCCTTTTCCAAGTCCGCCGCCTTCGCCCGGTTTTCTTCTTCAAGAAGCTGGCAGCGGTCGGCAGTATCTTTCAACTTTACAGTCATCTTGGCCATTTTTTCTTTGGTCTCGCTATGCGTGGCCTTCTCGGCTCTTAACTCTTCGGCCGCCTTCAAAGCGGCCGCATTACTACTCCTTGCTTGCTCCTTGGCTCGGGCAAGCTCCGCCCGAAGGGTCTCCACGGTGGCAGCTCCATCTGCAGTCACAACATATTAAAGATACTGGCATCACGCTGCTCTTACCATGTGACATTCACCAGAAAAATCACCTACCCTGTGCCTCGTCGAGCCGCTTGTTAACAAGCTCGATGTCGGCATCTGCCGCATCCAGTTGCCGCTTTAGTTCGGCAAACCCATCAGTCCGGCTAGCCACCGGAGCTTCAACCACCTGCACATAAAGGCGGTCTGGTTATTACCTGGGACTATGATCCTCTGTTTGCCGTCGTCCTCGACGACAACCAGAGTCTCAGGGGCTACTATCTACACAGGGCACACCTAAAAATGTGCGGCACTATCACAAATGTATATCATTTTACATACCTCAAAACCCGTCAGTAGACTCATAAAGGCTTCATGCAACCCGCTTTCGGCGGACGAAATCCTTTCAATCACCGTACCCATCAATGTACGGTGCTCTTCTGAGATAGTCGCTCGCTCTAGCAGACCCTTCAGTACGTCCGACCGCATACCAGATGGTGCCGGATTCTTTTGATTGCTCTCTTCAAGAGCCGGATACTGGGGACTTTGGGTGGCCATAGGATTTACCTTCTGGCCCTGCCGGATCAGGAGAAACCCTCTGTGACGACGCTTCAAGGTCGCCCGCTTCTTGAGCTGGGGAATCCGGGGGAGGCGTTTCGCTCTCCATCATCTCCGGAAGAAGATCCCCCGAAGACGAGCTCTGCTAAGAAGGGCTAAGATCCGAACTGCAAGATAAATGCTTCGGTTATTTTCCTTAGAGGTAAGGTAGTATATCTTCACTATTAATTACTCCTTGATTACTTACAGCTCGTTAGAGGGCTGATCCCCGCGTGGACTTTGTGCGGCAAGAGCACCCTCCGAGGCAGGACCCTCTGGTGGAGTTTTCTTCTCCCGTTTGGAAACCTTGGTTTCCGAATCTTCAGAGGTAGTCCTCTTCCTTCCCCGGGGCGAGAGAACGTTAGATTTTTCCCTTGGTTATCCTCCCTTGCGGAGGCGCTCATTCCCTCGGTTGGAATAGGTAGCGGTGGAGGCTCGCTTTCGCCCTCTTTATTCCCCCTTCATCTTCCTTTGAGGGCACCGGGCGAGGTGCTGGCTCGAGCATCTTTTCCAGCACCGGATTGTCCAAGCCTTCAGGAAGAGGGGCCAAACACCGGACCATCTTCGCCTTTGTTATCCAGTCCTGGTCAAAGAGCGATTCTTCAGAATGATGTCATGATAAATAAAAAGACAGTGTGTTCGGCTAGGGGATTACTTACTTGGGCCGCGGTGCAGTTGCTGCTCAGGCCCACGTCCTCGGTAGTGTCCGGACACTCTATTTGGGGTCCAAAGAACGATTTGTACATCTCCTCGTGCGTCAGGCCGAGGAAATTCTAAATAGTGCGCGGTCCTTCCGGGTTGAATTCCCACATGCGGAGGGGCCGGCGTTTGCAAGGCTGGACTCGACGAACCAGCATAACTTGCACTGCCATAACCAGACTGAAATGTCCTTCGAAGAGATCTTGGATGCGGCTCTACAATATAGGCATGTCCTTGGCTGGACCCCAGCTCAGCTCCCTGCTAATCCATGACATCAGTTGTGGTGGAGGGCCCGAGCGAAAAGTGGGGGCAGCTACCCACTTGGCACTTCAGGGAGCTGTGACGTAAAACCACTCCCCCTGCCACAATCCGGACATCTCTAGAAAGGAACCCTTCGGCCATGGAGCGCCGACAATTTTGCTTATTAGAGCACCTCCGCACGCTGCATGCTGCCCCTCGATCATCTTCGGCTTCACATCAAAGGTCTTGAGCCACAGGCCGAAGTGAGGGGTAATGCGGAGGAAGGCCTCACAAACGACAATGAATGACGAGATGTGAAGGAGGGAATCCGGGGCTAGATCGTGAAAATCCAGCCCGTAATAGAACATAAGACCCCTAACAAAGGGATCCAGAGTGAGGCCTAGTCCTCAGAGGAAGTGGGAGACAAACACAACGCTCTCGTTGGGTTCGGGAGTAGGGATGACCTGCCCTAGGGTGGGCAGCCTATGAGAAATTTCGGCGGTCAGGTATCTGGCCTCCCTCAACTTCTTGATGTCCTCCTCCGTGATGGAGGAAGGCATCCACCGGCCCTGAAGGCTGGATCTGGACATGATTGAAGATCCGAAGCACCTGACCTGGGCTTTGGGTGTTAGAACTCAAGGCGGGGGAAGGATTCGATTGAGCACAGGAGGGAAAAAGTAAAAGCCTTATCCCTTTGTAAAGAGGGTGAATATCAAGCGTCCTCCTCGTGGCCGTTTGGGACTTGCCTAAAATCTAGGAGTCCTAGGCACGGTTGGGTTACCCATGACCGTATTGATGAGAATCCCATAATAAGGGGAACACGATCTCCGCTTTGACAAGACGTGTCAAGAAACCGCCTCGCGTTATGTGCGGGGCTGGTTAAGGAAAAACGGTTCGAATAATTACTAGGCTGTGACATGATGTCATGCTGCCAAAACGTGTCAGCAGATTAGATTTGTGGAAATATTATTCTCCCTACGGTGGTATGTGGAACTTATTTTGCAGGGTTGGACACTATCCTTGTATTCAAATTCTTCTGTGGCGTATTCGGAGGAGGAACCCGCCTTGCAATGCCGAAGACAACACTACGCGCTGACTCATCGTCATTGAAGCCTGGTTCAGGGGCTACTAAGGGAGTCCTGGATTAGGGGGTCTCCGGACAGCCGGACTATATCCTTTGGCCGGACTGTTGGACCATGAAGATACAAGATTGAAGACTTCGTCTCGTGCCCGGATGGGACTCTACTTGGCGTGGAAGGCAAGCTAGGCAATACGGATATGGATATCTCCTCCTTTGTAACCGACCTTGTGTAACCCTAGCCCTTTCTGTTGTCTATATAAACCGGAGGGTTTTAGTCCGTAGGACAACATACAATCATACCATAGGCTAGCTTTTAGGGTTTAGCCTCTCCGATCTCGTGGTAGATCAACTCTTGTACTACTCATATCATCAAGAATAAATCAAGCAGGACGCAGGGTTTTACCTCCATCAAGAGGGCGCGAACCTGGGTAAAACATCATGTCCCCTGCCTCCTGTTACCATCCGCCTTAGACGCACAGTTTGGGACCCCCTACCCGAGATCCGCCGGTTTTGACACCGACAATCACCAAGCAATACTTCCTACCCCCAAGACTATCAAAATATGGAGGCCCAAAGAGATCTATGTGAAGGATCTCCAAAGGCCACTTTGAGAAAATGATAGTCATGGCAGGGTGAGCCTTTTCATGTAGCTTTCCTTCGATACAAGCACTGCAAGCACGATCTTTGGCAAAACTAACATTTGTTAGTCCACGGACATGGTCCCCCTTGAGAAGACTTTGCAAATATCTCATATTGACATGGGCTAGACGGTGATGCCAAAGCCATCCCACGTCAACTTTAGCCATAAGGCATGTCACAGTCTTAGTGAGTCACTCCGAAAAGTTGATCACATAGATACCATTTTCGACATGCCCAGCAAAGGCTACTTTAAGAGTCTTGCTCCACAAGAGGGCCACGGTATCAACATCAAAAAAGGTGGCAAAACCCATGAGTGCTAGTTGACGAAAGGAAAGTAAATTATATGCAAGGGACTCAACAAGCATGCCCTTCTCGATCGTAAGATCATTAGGATGAGGCGTCACCCCACTCGACGTTGGTGGGCATGGATGGAATCTTTTGCACGTCCACCACCAGGTCCTTGCTTCCGGTCATATGATTAGTAGCTCCACTATCGAGCAACCATGAACCCCCACTGGAAGCAAACACCTACAAGAGATCAATGCTTGGTTTTAGGTACCCATTTTGTAATGGGTCCTTTGATGTTAGTAACAAGGGTCTTAGGAACCCAAATAGACCATTCAATGTACTCATAAGGAGAACCAAGAAATTTGGCATAAACATGCCCATCTCTAACACGGCACAACACATAGGAAGGGTTAAAGTCGCCGGCTTTGTTGGGAAGGGAAGCGTTGCCCTTCTTGGCATCACTACTGTCGTGGAATTGTCACGGTAGATCTCCTAGAAAAAGGACTTAGTCGTAGGGCCATCACAACTAGGAAGCTTAAAGGGGTTAATCGGGACAAAGGACATGAGAGGTTTTATACTAGTTCGGCCCCTTACGATGAAGGTAAAAGTCTACGTCTAGTTGTGTTGATATTGCTAGGGTTTCGATCACCAAGAGGCTAGTTCGCCGAGTTGGTTATCGATCTCTTGTTTCTTGCCCCAAGTCGCCATCGGGTCGTCCCCTTATATACACGGGTCGACGCCTAGTGAACGATACGTCTCCAACGTATCTATAATTTTTGGTTGTTCCATGCTATTATATTACCAACCTTGGATGTTTTATATGCATTTATATGCTATTTTATATGATTTTTGGGAATAACCTAGTAACCTAGAGCCCAGTGCCAGTTTCTGTTTTTCCTTGTTTTAGAGTATCGCAGAAAAGGAAAATCAAACGGAGTCCAATTGACCTGAAACTTCACGGAACTTATTTTTGGAAGGAAAGCAACCCAGGAGACTTGGAGTGCACGTCAGGAAAGCAATGAGGGAGCCACGAGGCAGGGGCGCACCCACCCCCCTGGGCGCGCCCTCAACCCTCATGGGCCCCTCGTGGCTCCCCTGACGTTACTCTTCCGCCTATATATCTCCATATACCCTAAAAACATCGGGGAGCACAATAGATCGGGAGTTCCGCCGCTAGAAGCCTCCATAGCCACCGAAAGCCAATCTAGACCCGTTCCGGCACCCTACCGGAGGGGGAATCCCTCTCCGGTGGCCATCTTCATCATCTCGGTGCTCTCCATGACGAGGAGGGAGTAGTTCTCTGTAACGCACCGATACCGATGCGCCAGGTGTCTTCCAGTTATTCGCTGTTGTTGCCTTGTCATTGCTTGCATGTCATGCATCGCATATCATGTCATCATGTGCATTTCATTTGCATACATGTTCGTCTCATGCATCCGAGCATTTTCCCCCGTTGTCCGTTTTGCAATCCGGCGCTCCTATGTCACCCGGTGTCCCTTTCTACCTGTTTTTGTGTGCGGGTGTTAAACGTTCTCGGATTGGACCAAGACTTGTCATGCGTCCTTGGTTTACTACCGGTAGACCGCCTGTCAAGTTTCGTACCATTTGGACTTCGTTTGATACTCCAACGGTTAACCGAAGGACCGAAAAGGCCTCGTGTGTGTTGCAGCCCAACACCCCTCCAAAGTGGCCCAAAATCCACCTAAACCTCCTCCATCATCTAGAGCATTCAATCACGATTGTGTGGCCGAAAACCGCACCTCATTTGGACTCTCCTAGATCCCTCTACCTATAAATATGTGTCTCCCTCCGAAAATCCCGCAGTCCAAACCCTAGATCCAACTCCCGCACGCCGCCGGACATCTCCGTCCCGCCGCTGGACGTGTCTGCCGCTGCCGCCACGTCGCTCCGGTCAATACCAGGCCGCCACGTCATCGCCGTCGCCCCCGCGCCCAACCGGAGCCCGCCACTTGTCCCGCCGCCGCCCTACCACCGCGCGGCCCGGGGAAGCCCATCGCGGGCCCGCCCGGGCCCAGATCTGCGCGCCACCGCTTTGAGTATCGTCGCCGCCCGTGCACCAGGCACCCCGTTCGCCGGCGTCCAGCCTCGCCGCCTCGGTCGCCGGAGCACCGTGCCCCGCCGCCCGAGCTGCTGGTCTCGCCGGCGCGCCGCTCGCCGACGCTGGGACCACCGTGCCTCACCGCCTCGGTTGCCGTGCACCGCCGCCTCGCTGCCGGCGAACTCTGCCTCACCGTGCCGCCTCCACCCCGCCGACTCTCGTCTCCGTTCGCCGCCCCGGCCAGATCCGGGCGGGTGGACGAGATCCACCCATCCCGCTATCCAAACACCGCGCCCCGCGCCTGGATCTCTTCGTCCCGCTTCTCCTCGTCCGCCCGTTGACTTTTCCCGTGGGGTAATATTTCCACTAAGTCCCCAGATCTTAGTAATTTTATGCAAACTTCATCATGGCATAACTCTGCAACCGTTGCTTCGATTCGTGCGTGTAGCATATCAAAATGTTCGTCTCGATGAGTACATCATTTCATCTCATTGCATCATTTTCATTTGAGCTCATCTTGATGCCCGAAATGCTGTTGGAAGAGGGCTATGTGATGTTTATGTCAGATCTATTTCAGCAAATGGCCTTTTGTCATTTTTGCCATGATTAATGTGTGCATGCTATGATCCTGAGCTCTACATGTGTTTTGTAGAATGCCATGCCATATTTACGGGGGTGTATGCCATGTATTTTTGTGATCTTTGTGGTGACTAGCACAAGCATGCTAAGTAGCTTACTCAATGATGTTGATTTCAGGGACTTAGAATTTCACAAAGTCCTTGTCGTGATATTGTTTTTATGCCATATGTTCATGTTGTTTTCTAGTGATCCGTGCCTCTTTTGGGGATGATCAGTAAGGATGTTTTGTTAATATTGTGGTGCTCTATCCATCCATGTCTTTGTTTGCATTTATGAAGCACCCTAGCTTGAGTCAATCGAGCTCTACTTTTGCTATAAATGTTCCTGGCAGATTGTTAACATGTTTAGCGATTTTGCCGAGCTTGTTGTTGTTGATCCGTGCATGCTATGTTGTTGTCTTGCCATGTCTAGCTTCTATGTCATGTCTTCTTGCTGGGTGTATGCTTAGTAGGTCATGCCATGCTTTTTATTGAGTGCATCGAGATCGTAAACATGCCTACTTGTTAACTGTTTTGCCATGCTCCAGTTTTTCACTAAGTCTGAATCTGTTTATGTTTTTGCTATGTTCACATGCTTGCAATTGTATTTTCTGATCCCTTTTGGCTCATGGTCACTAAGGGCCTTTTCTTATATGCTTAGATTAGATTCATGCCAGGCCTTGATTTGCCATGATATGTTCCTGTAGCATGTAGTTTTCATGCTCTAAAGATTGCTTCCTGATGATAATTCCTGACTTGCTATTAATTTCACTAAGTCTGTAACTTGTTATCATTTGCACTTTTGCCATGCTTGTTTGAACCTGTTAATGGATGAATTAACCGTAGCTCAGTGTTCATCTTTTGTCAAGCATCATGAGTGGATCCCTGCCATGTATTTTGTTGTTATGTTCGAGTGCTGTAGCATATTTATCTTGATGCATTTAGTTGATCACTTGCTGATTATCGCAGACCGGTGCCATATTTGTTTTGCTTGCCATTTCCAAACCGTGCATCCGATTCCGGTGATCTTTATATCGATTTTGACCGAAATCAACTCCCCTTTCCAGTGGCACTCTTGGATTTCCAAGTTGAGGCCAGGTTCAATCACTTCTTTCCAAATCATGCATATGCACCGCATACCGTATCCCGCATATCATGCCATGTTCATGTGTTGGTTTTTTTTACTATGTTGTGTGTTTCTTTCTGGTGTTGCTTCTTCGGGTTGGTTCCGATAACATCGCGTTTGTGAGGAACTGTTCGACTATGTCCGTTTATCTTCTTCATGGACTCGTTCTTCTTCCTTGCGGGATTTCAGGCAAGATGACCATACCCTCGAAATCACTTCTATCTTTGCTTGCTAGTTGCTCGCTCTTTTGCTATGCCTATGCTGCGATACCTACCACTTGCTTATCATGCCTCCCATATTGTTAAGCCAAGCTTCTAACCCACCTTGTCCTAGCAAACCGTTGTTTGGCTATGTTACCGCTTTGCTCAGCCCCTCTTATAGCGTTGTTAGTTGCAGGTGAAGATTGGAGTTTGTTCCTTATTGGAACATCGATATTTTGTTGGGATATCACAATATCTCTTATTTAAATTAATGCATCTATATACTTGGTAAAGGGTGAAAGGCTCGGCCTTATGCCTGGTGTTTTGTTCCACTCTTGCCACCCTAGTTTCCGTCATATCGGTGTTATGTTCCCGGATTTTGCGTTCCTTACACGGTTGGGTTATAATGGGAACCCCTTGACAGTTCGCCTTGAATAAAACTCCTCCAGCAATGCCCAACATTGGTTTTACCATTCGCCACCTAGCCTCTTTTTCCCTTGGGTTCCGCGGACTCAAGGGTCATCTTTATTTTAACCCCCCGGGCCAGTGCTTCTCTAAGTGTTGGTCCGAACTGAGCTGCCTGCGGGGCCACCTCGGGGAAACTTGAGGGTTGGTTTTACTCGTAGCTAGTCTCATCTGAGTGTGCCCTGAGAACGAGATATGTGCAGCTCCTATCGGGATTTGTCGGCACATTCGGGCGGTGTTGCCGGACTTGTTTTACCATTGTCGAGGATGTCTTGTAACCGGGATGCCGAGTCTGATCGGAATGTCTTGGGAGAAGGAATATCCTTCGTTGACCGTGAGAGCTTGTGATGGGCTAAGTTGGGACTCCCTTGAGGGATTTGAACTTTTGAAAGCCGGGCCCGCGGTTATGGGCAGATGGGAATTTGTTAATGTCCGGTTGTAGAAAACCTGAAGTTTATCTTAATTAAAACGCATCAACCGTGTGTGTTACCGTGATGGTCTCTTCTCGGCGGGGTCTGGGAAGTGAACACGGTGTTGGAGTTATGTTTGGCGTAGGTTGTTCTAGGATCACTTCTTAATCATAGTTTCTCGACCGTGCTTTGCCTTCTCTTCTCGCTCTCATTTGCGTATGTTAGCCACCATATATGCTAGTCGCTTGCTGCCGCTCCACCTCATACCTTTTATGTTTCCTATAAGCTTAAATAGTCTTGATCACGAGGGTGTGAGATTGCTGAGTCCCCGTGACTCACAGATACTTCCAAAACCAGTTTGCAGGTACCGATGATATCGTGCAGGTGACGCAACCAAGCTCAAGGAGGAGCTCGATGAAGATCTCATTCTTTATGTTTTTCCGTTTTCCAGTCGACCAGTAGTGGAGCCCAGTTGGGGTCGATCGGGGATCTGTGTAGATTTTGGGGTAGTCTTCTTTTATTTTGGGTTCCGTAGTCGGACCTTGATTGTATCTGGTTTATGTAATGCTTTATTCATGTAATTGTGTGAAGTGGCGAGTGTAAGCCAACTATGTATATTTTCCACTTAATGTATTACATGGGTTGTTGTGAAGATTACCTCATTTGCGACATTGCTTTCACTGCGGTTATGCCTCTAAGTCGTGCTTCGACACGTGGGAGATATAGCCGCATCGAGGGCGTTACATTCTCCCTCGGGGCTCAGGGTATGTACCAGTAGCTATATGTTTGATCTCTCTCTCTCTCTCTCGTGTTCTTGATTTGGCATGATCTTGATGTATCGCGAGCTTTGCTATTATAGTTGGATCTTATGTTTCTTCTCCCTCTCTACTCTCTTGTAATGGATTGAGTTTCCCCTTTGAAGTTATCTTATCAGATTGAGTATTTAAAGATATGAGAACACTTGATTTATGTCTTCCCGTGCATATCTATGGTGACAATGGGATATCACGTGATTCACTTGATGTATGTTTTGGTGACCAACTTGCGGGTTCCACCCATGAACTTATGCATAGGGGTTGGCACACGTTTTCGTCGTGATTCTCCGGTAGAAACTTTGGGGCACTCTTTGAGGTCCTATGTGTTGGTTGAATAAATGAATCTGAGATTGTGTGATGCATATTGTATAATCATACCCACGGATACTTGAGGTGACATTGGAGTATCTAGGTGTCATTAGGGTTTTGGTTGATTTGTGTCTTAAGGTGTTATTCTAGTACGAACTCTAGGGCTGTTTGTGACACTTATAGGAATAGCCCAACGGATTGATTGGAAAGAATAACTTTGAGGTGGTTTCGTACCCTACCATAATCTCTTTGTTTGTTCTCCGCTATTAGTGACTTTGGAGTGACTCTTTGTTGCATGTTGAGGGATAGTTATGTGATCCAATTATGTTATTATTGTTGAGGGAACTTGCACTAGCGAAAGTATGAACCCTAGGCCTTGTTTCAACGCATTACAGTACCGTTTACGCTCACTTTTATCATTAGTTACCTTGCTGTTTTTATAATTTCAGATTACAAAAACCTTTATCTACTATCGATATACCACTTGTGTCACCATCTCTTGGCCGAACTAGTGCACCTATACAATTTACCATTGTATTGGGTGTGTTGGGGACACAAGAGACTCTTTGTTATTTGGTTGCAGGGTTGCTTGAGAGAGACCATCTTCATCCTACGCCTCCTACGGATTGATAAACCTTAGGTCATCCACTTGAGGGAAATTTGCTACTGTCCTACAAACCTCTGCACTTGGAGGCCCAACAACGTCTACAAGAAGAAGGTTGTGTAGTAGACATCAAGCTCTTTTCTGGCGCCATTGCTGGGGAGGTTAGCGCTTGAAGGTATATCTTTAGGTCTTGCAATCGAATCTTTTTGTTTCTTGTTTTAGCACTAGTTTAGTTTATAAAAGAAAACTACAAAAAAAATATGGAATTGAGTTTGTCTCATACGCTTCATCTTTTTAATATCTTTCATGAGTATGATGGAAAGGAAAATTTTGCCAAAGTGTTAGAAGAAGAATGCATTAAAATGTTTGGCACTAAATATTTGAATGATGAGCATGATTGCAATGTTTTTAGTATGAATTCCTTGAATATCTATGATGCTAATGATATGCAAAGCCACAAGCTTGGGGAAGCTATGTTTGATGAAGATGATATTTTTTGTCCCCCAAGTTTTGATGCGCAAATCTATTATGATGAAAGCATGCCTCCTATGTATGATGATTATATTGATTAAAATGGATTTGGAGAGGTCATGACTTTATTTTGTGATGAATCCACTATTTCAGAAGAGGTTCCAATTGATTATGAGAACATAGTTGCTATCTATGATTATTATTGTGATGACTTGTATGCTATAAAGAATAATGATATCCATAAAACTTGTCATCATGATTTTAGTTTTCAATTGGATTATGCCTCACATGATAATTATTTTGTTGAGTTTGCTCCCACTATTATTCGTGAGAAGAATTTTGCTTGTGTGGAGAGTAATAAAATTTATATGCTTGTAGATCATGAAAAGAATGATTTAGGTGCTGGTTATATTGTTGAATTCATTCATGATGCTACTGAAAATTATTATGAGGGAGGAATATATGCTTGTAGGAATTGCAATAATATCAAGTTTCCTCTCTTTGTGCTTAAAGTTTAGAAGTTATGCTTGTTTTACCTTCCTATGCAAGTGGATTCTTGTTTCCATAAGTTGTTTGCTCAAAAAATCCCTATGCATAGTAAGTGGGTTAGACTTAAATGTGCTAGTCATATTCTTCATGATGCTCTCTTTATGTTTCAATTCTTATCTTTTATGTGAGCATCATTGAAATCATCATGCCTAGCTAGGGCCGTTAAACAATAGCGCTTGTTGGGAGGCAACCCAACTTTATTTTTGTTCCTGTTTAGTAATAAATAATTCATCTAGCCTCTGTTTAGATGTGGTTTTATGCTTTTAATTAGTGTTTGTGCCAAGTAGAACCTTTGGGAAGACTTGGGGAAAGTCTTGTTGATCATGCTGTAAAAAACAGAAACTTTAGCGCTCACGAGAATTGCTGCCATGTTTATTTGGAGAGTTCTATTTAGTTAATTATTTTTTAAGATGATTAATATATAAATTACTCACGTCCAGCAATTTATTTGAGAATTTTATGAGTTCCAGAAGTATACGTTTGATCCATATTACTACAGACTGTTCTGTTTTTGACAGATTCTGTTTTCTATGTGTTGTTTGCTTATTTTGATGAATCTATGAGTAGTATCGGAGGGTATGAACCATAGATAAGTTGGAATACAGTAGATATTACACCAATATGAATTTATAATGAGTTCATTACAGTACCTAAGTGGTGATTTATTTTCTTATACTAACGGAGCTCACGCGTTTTTTGTTAAGTTTTATGTTGTGAAGTTTTCAAGTTTTGGGTGAAGATTCGATGGACTATGGAATAAGTAGTGGCAAGAGCCTAAGCTGGGGGGTGCCCAAGGCACCCCAAGGTAATATTCAAGGACAACCAAGAGCCTAAGCTTGGGGATTTCTCGGAAGGCATCCCCTCTTTCGTCTTCGTTCATCGGTAACTTTACTTGGAGCTATATTTTTATTCGCCACATGATATGTGTTTTGCTTGGAGCGTCATTTTATTTTCTTTTGTTTTTCTTGCTGTTTGAATAAAATACCAAGATATGAAATTCTTAAATGTTATAGAGTTTTCACATAGTTGCATAATTATTTGACTACTCATTGAGCTTCACTTATATCCATCGGAGTAGTTTGTCATTTGCTCTAGTACTTCACTTATATCTTTTTAGAGCATGGTGGTGGTTTTATTTTGTAGAAATATATGAACTCTCATGCTTCACTTATATTATTTAGAGAGTCTTAAATAGCATGGTAATTTGCTTAAATAATCCTAATATGCTAGGTATTCAAGATTAGTAAAAAAATTCCTATGAGTGTTTTGAATTCTAAGAGAAGTTTGATGCTCGATGATTGTTTTGAGATATGGAGGTAATAATATCAAAGTCATGCTAGTTGAGTAGTTGTGAATTTGAGAAGTGCTTGTGTTGAAGTTTGCAAGTCCCGTAGCATGCACGTATGGTAAATGTTATGTAACAAATTTGAAACATGAGGTGTTATTTGATTGTCTTCCTTATGAGTGGCGGTCGGGGACGAGCGATGGTCTTTCCCTACCAATCTATCCCCCTAGGAGCATGCGCGTAGTGCCGAGGTTTTTGATGACTTGTAGATTTTTGCAATAAGTATGTGAGTTATTTATGACTAATGTTGAGTCCATGGATTATACGCACTCTCACCCTTCCATCATTGCTAGCCTCTTCGGTACCGTGCATTGCCCTTTCTCACATTGAGAGTTGGTGCAAACTTCATCGGTGCATCCAAACCCCGTGATATGATACGCTCTTTCACACATAAACCTCCTTATATCTTCCTCAAAACAACCACCATACCTACCTATTATGGCATTTCCATAGCCATTCCGAGATATATTGCCATGCAACTTTCCACCATTCCGTTTATCATGACACATTCATCATTGTCATATTGCTTAGCATGATCATGTAGTTGACATAGTATTTGTGGCAAAGCCACCGTTCATAATTCTTTCATACACGTCACTCTTGGTTCATTGCATATCCCGGTACAACGCTGAAGGCATTCATATAGAGTCATCTTTTGTTCTAGCATCGAGTTGTAATCATTGAGTTGTAAATAAATAGAAGTGTGATGATCATCATTTTCTAGAGCATTGTCCCAAGTGAGGAATAAAAAGAAGAGAGAAAGGCAATAAAAAAAGAGAAAGTCCATAAAAAAAGAGAAGGCCCCAAAAAATGAGAGAAAAAGAGAGAAGGGACAATGCTACTATCCTTTGCCACACTTGTGCTTCAAAGTAGCACCATAATCTTCATGATAGAGAGTCTCTTGTTTTGTCACTTTCATATACTAGTGGGAATTTTTCATTATAGAACTTGGCTTGTATATTCCAACAATGGGCCTCCTCAAGTGCCCTAGATCTTCGTGAGCAAGCAAGTTGGATGCACACCCACTTAGTTTCTTTTGTTGAGCTTTCATACATTTATAGCTCTAGTGCATCCATTCCATGGGAATCCCTACTCCTCGCATTAACATCAATCGATGGGCATCCCCATAGCTCATTGATTAGCCTCGTTGATGTGAGACTTTCTCCTTTTTTGTCTTCTCCACATACCCCCCATCATCATATTCTATTCCACCCATAGTGCTATGTCCATGGCTCGCACTCATGTATTGCGTGAAGGTTTATGAGTTTGAGATTACTAAAGTATGAAACAATTGCTTGGCTTGTCATCGGGGTTGTGCATGATGAGAGCATTCTTGTGTGACGAAAATGGAGCATGACTAAACTATATGACTTTGTAGGGATGAACTTTCTTTGGCCATGTTATTTCGAGAGGACATAATTGCTTAGTTAGTATGCTTGAAGTATTATTATTTTTATGTCAATATTAAACTTTTGTCTTGAATCTTATGGATCTGAATATTCTTGCTACGATAAAGAGAAATACATGATGAATATGTTAGGTAGCATTCCACATCAAAAATTCTGTTTTTATCATTTACCTACTCGAGGACGAGCAGGAATTAAGCTTGGGGATGCTGATACGTCTCCAATGTATCTATAATTTTTTTATTGTTCCATGCTATTATATTATCAACCTTGGATGTTTTATATGCATTTATATGCTATTTTATATGATTTTTGGGACTAACCTATTAACCTAGAGCCCAGTGCCAGTTTCTGTTTTTTCCCTTGTTTTAGAGTATCGCAGAAAAGGAAAATCAAACGGAGTCCAATTGACCTGAAACTTCACGGAACTTATTTTTGGAAGGAAAGCAACCCGGGAGACTTGGAGTGCACGTCAGGAAAGCAACGAGGGAGCCACGAGGTAGGGGGGCGCGCCCACCCCCCTGGGCGTGCCCTCCACCCTCGTGGGCCCCTCGTGGTTCCCCTGACATATCTCTTCCGCCTATATATCTCCATATACCCTAAAAACATCGGGGAGCACAATAGATCGGGAGTTCTGCCGCCAGAAGCATCCGTAGCCACTGAAAGCTAATCTAGACCCATTCCGGCACCCTGCCGGAGGGGGAACCCCTCTCCGGTGGCCATCTTCATCATCCCGGTGCTCTCCATGACGAGGATGGAGTAGTTCTCCCTCAGGGCTGAGGGTATGTACTAGTAGCTATGTGTTTGATCTCTCTCTCTCTCTCATGTTCTTGATTTGGCACAATCTTGATGTATCGCGAGCTTTGCTATTATAGTTGGATCTTATGTTTCTTCTCCCTCTCTACTCTCTTGTAATGTATTGAGTTTCCCCTTTGAAGTTATCTTATCGGATTGAGTCTTTAAAGATATGAGAACACTTGATGTATGTATTGCCGTGCATATCTGTGGTGACAATGGGATATCACGTGATTCACTTGATGTATGTTTTGGTGACCCACTTGCGGGTTCTGCCCATGAACTTATGCATAGGGGTTGGCACACGTTTTCATCGTGATTCTCCGGTAGAAACTTTGGGGCACTCTTTGAGGTCCTGTGTGTTGGTTGAATAAATGAATCTGAGATTTTGTGATGCATATCGTATAATCATACCCATGGATACTTGAGGTGACATCGGAGTATCTAGGTGACATTAGGGTTTTGGTTGATTTGTGTCTTAAGGTGTTATTCTAGTACGAACTCTAGGGCTGTTTGTGACACTTATAGGAATAGCCCAACGGATTGATTGGAAAGAATAACTTTGAGGTGGTTTCATACCCTACCATAATCTCTTCGTTTGTTCTCTGCTATTAGTGACTTTGGAGTGACTCTTTGTTGCATGTTGAGGGATAGTTATGTGATCCAATTATGTTATTATTGTTGAGGGAACTTGCACTAGCGAAAGTATGAACCCTAGGCCTTGTTTCAACTCATTGCAATACCATTTACGCTCACTTTTATCATTAGTTACCGTGCTGTTTTTATAATTTCAGATTACAAAAACCTTTTGTCGGAGTAAATAACCATGGGTAGCCTAGCCGGCTCCCCCTGGCCCTTCTGAAAAAATTACGAGCCGATTCGGCCCTCAAGAATCCAAGACGCAGGGCCGCCTTCCCCTTGCCGGCTGTCTCCAGGCCGGCTATCGAAAGGTGGCCTGACTTCAGCCCTCATGAAGAGAAGCCGCGGGAGGGCCGGCTCCGGGAAGCCGGCCGCGAGAAGGCCAGCTCCAGGAAGCCGGCTCCCATAAAGCGGTTAAGATCGTACCCTCGAAGTCTGCATCCACATAGCGGCGATGTGACGGGGCGTGGCTACAGTGAAGCCTGCCACCCCCGAATCCCGGAGCACGCCTGGCACAGTGCGCTGTACGGGTGGCCATGACCCGTCCGGCACAGCACTATTGCCACGTTGACCCTGATGTCATCCACGACGGGCTACCAGTACGGCCCATGGGCGGTGGGCCCCTTCGGGCAGAGAGACACCCGAAGGCGGTCAGACCCCCCCCAGTCGGCCCAAGATAGAGCTGGCTCCCCACAGACGGCTTGCCACCTCCCTCGAAGAAGACGCCCCATTAAGGAACAAGACGCGGTGGGGCTACAGTGATCGCCCACCGGGCAGCGGCACTGTAGCCACGCCCACTTCGGCGAAGCCTTCGCCACCAAGATTGAGCAACAGTAACCAGCCGCCGACAAGGCCCTGACAGTGGGGCCTGCCTGTCGACTAAGGAGCCGGCAGCCGGCGGGACCCACTAGCCGGCGGGCCCCAGCAGCCGGCGCAGAAGCCGGAGAGCGCAGACACAGATGGCTGGGCCCCACGCCCAGCCGGATTACCATTGTACCCCCGGGGGTAGGCCTATATCAACCCTCCGGGGCATCCATGCACAGAGAGATCAATCCCTGCTAGTCTTAGACACCACATAGGGAGGAGAAGAGAGCAAGCCATGCCCTTCTTCCTCCTCTCGCCAACAGCTCAAGGAGCACCGTGTAGCTACTTGTTCATCTAGTGACCATGCGGAGACCCCGCAGAGCAGCAGTAGGGGTGTTATCTCCACGGAGAGCCCCGAAGCTGGGTAAGGTTCGCCGGCGTGCATGTCTTCGCCTCATCCCGTTTCCAGGCACCGGCGACGTCTTACTGGCTCCCACAATGATAAGCCACTCGTTGGCATATGTCGCACCTACCACCCGACATTTGACGCCCACCGTGGGTCGAAGTGCACCATCGTCCGGAGACCTGTTTTGGACGGGAACCCTCTTCCTCCCCCGCGAGCGTAGCTAGCCCGGCACGCCCGATGGCGCTTGCCACGACGTGCTAAAAGGCGTCACCAACATCTGTGCAGCGAGCAGCCTCGCCAATCTCCTTGACAAGACTCTCATCTCTGACGAGCTCGCCCCCGACGCGGGCACTGACCACCTCGTCAACCTCCTCGGCCAGCTCCACGTCTCCGGCGAGCCTGCCGTGGACTTGGAGTCGGTTGGCTCCACCGATCCGATGCCTGTCGACTCCGACACGGCCTCGCTCGACACGTTCCCCACCAACGTCGTGATCTACAACGACCCACTTCCCCGGGCCGATGGCTGCGACGCTGTCACCACCGAGGTGATGGTCATCAGCCACGGCGGCGCTTCTGACGAGAGCGCCCACGACGCCCCGCACGTGGTGGTCCACGACTTGTCCATCCCCCTCCCGGCCGATGCCGATGCTGAAGCCCTAGAAGCTCGCCGCCTCGCCCTCCTCGCGGAGGGCCGGAAGTTGGTTTCCATGAGACGCCTCGCTGAGGCCCACCGACGCGAGGCCGACCGCGCCGCCTTTGGCACGCCGCCCCCAGGCGGGCCTAGCCGGGCCGACGTTGTCAGACAGCGCGACACTGTCGTCGCCGATATGCTAGGAGTCGACCGCCCAGTCTACGCTACTCCACTCGAGAACCTGCGCGCCGCCCAGGCGGCCGTAGACGAGCTAGATGGACTGGGGGCCGAAGAGCTCCCCCACATGACCCGACGCATCCAGCAGCTGATCGATGCAGCCGCGCAGCGGCACGAAGCCGACGCCCGTGCGGAAAGCCCTCCCCCGCGCCGAGATCACGGCGCGACGTCCCGGACGCCGACTATGGGTAAAACCCGCGCGCGGCGCGAGAAAGAACCGGTTGCCAGCCGAAGCCGAACCCGAATCTCCATCGAGCGAGACGCAGAAGGCCACCCCCGGGCCATGGAGTGGCGGGGCAACCTGCCTCCGCCCCGGCCCCGTGGAGAGAGATATCCCACCCGCCGCCTGTTGCGCATCCGACTCTTAGCGGCCGGCTAGGTCGCCGCGAAGGAGTCGACGAGAACGACGCCCGCCATCGGATCGACCGCCTGGCGCGATCCCTGGCGCTAGAAGAACAAGACGGTGTCGGCCCGCCTTGCTTCGGCCCCCGCATCCGCGACGAGACTTTCCCCAAAGGGTTCTCGCTCCCAAGAGACATGCCCAAGTACAACGGCTCCGTGAAGCCGGAAGATTGGTTGATCGACTACTCCACGGCGGTTAGCATAGCCAACGGCAACAGGCGCGTTGCCATGAAGTACGTGCTCCTCATGCTGCAGGGCACGACGCGGACCTGGCTCAACAGCCTCAAGCCATACAGCATCAACAGCTGGCTAGACTTCACAGAAGCCTTCGTCCGCAACTTCACCAGCACCTACAAGCGGGCTCCCAAGCCCAGACAGCTCTCCTTGTGCGTACAAGGCCCCACCGAGTCCACTCGCGACTACCTCACGCGTTGGGCCGAGCTCCGCAACTCTTGCGAAGGGGTGCACAAGGTGCAAGCCATAGAATACTTCACTGCCGGGTGCGGAGAAGGCACCCTCCTTAAGCACAAGCTCCTCTGCGATGAGCCGACTACCCTCGACGAGCTTCTGATCATAGCGGACAAGTACGCCACCGCCGACTCCTCGATGAAGACCGAACTCCGGGTAGACGCGTCCAGAAAGGTACTCAACCCGGCGCCGAAGACGCCGGCTGGGGACTCCGGCCGACGCCCACACCAGAACGACCACAAGCGCAAGGGCCCGGTGCCGCCCTCCACCAGTCGGCAGGTGGCCACAGTCGAAGACGAGCAGCCCGAAGCGCGGCCCGCACCCAAGAAGCTGAGGGGCGGCAAGCCGGCTTGGCAGCCGGCCTTCTCCTACGAGCAGACTCTCGACACCCCGTGCAAGTTCCACAGCGGCGCGAAGCCGTCCAACCACATGACCCGGAAGTGCCACTGGCTCACCGGAATCTCTAAAGGTGAAGGGCTCGCGCCGCATCCGCCTGCCGGTCTGCCGTCTCCGGCTCCGCAGCCGCCGGCCGCTCGGCCCGCAGTCGGAGCCGTGCATGATGAGTTCCCCGACGAGCATGCCGCCTATATCATCTTTACAAGTCAGCCCGAAGACCGGCGCAGCAAACGCCGAGAGCACCAAGAAGTCAGCATGGTTGCTGCCAACCCCGCCGAGCACATGCACTGGTCAGAAAAACCTATCAGCTGGAGCCGGACCGACCACCCAGAGGTGATGCCGTCTCCCAGCTCTTATGCGTTGGTTTTGGATGCCACCCTTGCAACGGATAGACGCGCTGACCGATTCTCCCGCGTGTTGATAGACGGCGGGAGTAGCATCAACATCCTGTACTGTGACACCATGGAGAAGCTGAATGTCAAGACGAAGCAACTCATGCCTACTCGGACTGTGTTCCATGGCATCGTACCCGGCCTGTCCTACGCCCCCATTGGCAAGATCAAGATTGATGTACTTTTTGGGGACAAGGAGCATTTCCGCCGGGAAGCGATCTGGTTTGAAGTGGTGGACCTGGAGAGCCCTTACCATGTATTGCTTGGCCGACCTGCCTTGGCCAAGTTCATGGCAGTTCCCCACTATGCATACCTCAAGATGAAGATACCGAGCACCAAAGGCGTCATCACCATAGCCGGCGATTACAAGAAGTCCTCTGAGTGCGCAGCAGCCAGCAGTCGGCTGGCCGAGTCCCTTGTGATTGCCGAAGAAAAGAAGATGTTGGACTGAGTCGTGGCCATGGCCGGCAAGCAGTCGGCCTTGTCCCCCGATCCCAAGGAGCATGATGCTCAAGGATCTTTCCAGCCGGCCAAGGAGACGAAGAAGATACCTCTTGACCTCGAGCACCCAGACAGGTTTGCCGTCATCGGGGCAAACCTAAACAGCAAATAGGAAGGCGAGCTCGCCGATTTCCTTCATGAGAATCGGGACATCTTTGCATGGTCCCCCAAGGACATGCCGGGCATCCCAAAGGAATTCGCCGAGCACAAACTACACGTCCGAGAAGACGCAAAGCCAGTCAAACAACCCCTCCGCCGACTGTCGGAGGAGAAACGCAGGATTGTGGGAGAGGAGATAGCCCGGCTTCTGGCAGCCGGCTTCATTATGGAAGTTTTCTTTCCAGAGTGGCTCGCCAACCCGGTCCTCGTGCTAAAGAAAAACAACAAGTGGCACATGTGTATAGACTACACGAGCCTCAACAAGGCCTGCCCCAAAGATCCCTTTGCCCTGCCAAGGATTGACCAAGTGATAGACTCCACGGCCGGATGCGAGCTGTTGAGTTTCTTGGATGCTTACTCAGGGTATCACCAGATAAAGTTAAATCCGGTAGACCGCCTGAAGACCGCCTTCATCACGCCATTCGGAGCCTTCTGCTACTGGACTATGACATTCGGCTTAAGAAATGCCAGTGCCACTTCTCAGCATTGCATGCAGAAGTGCATCCTCAAGCAACTCGGCAGAAATGCCCACGTCTACGTAGACGACATTATAGTGAAGATGGAGAAGTGCGTCACCTTGCTGGAAGACCTCAAGGAAACATTTGAGAACCTACGCCAGTTCCAAATCAAGCTTAACTCCGAGAAATGCGTGTTCGGAGTGCCAGCTGGACAGCTCCTAGGCTTCCTGGTCTCCGAACGCGGCATCGAATGCAACCCAGTAAAGATAAAGGCCATTGAGAGAATGGCGATTCCCACCAAACTTCGAGACGTCCAGAAGTTTACCGGATGCTTGGCCTCCCTGAACCGCTTCATCAGCCAGCTCGGAGAGAAAGCTCTTCCCCTCTACCACCTCATGAAGAAGACCAACCACTTCGAGTGGAATGACCAAGCCGATCAAGCTTTTCACGAGCTGAAGAAGATGCTGGCCACGCCGCCAGTCCTGGCGGCGCCGACTGAGAAAGAGTCCATGCTCCTCTACATTGCCGCAACCAGCCGGGTGGTCAGCACCGTCATCGTAGTCCAACACCCAGAAGAAGGCCGAGCCCAGCCGGTCCAGTGGCCGGTGTACTATTTGAGCGAGGTGCTGTCTACCTCGAAGCAGAACTACCCGCACTACTAGAAGATGTGCTACGGCGTGTACTTTGCCGCCAAGAAGCTGAAGCCCTACTTCCAAGAGCATCCCATCACGGTTGTATGCACCGCCCCGCTGGCCGAGATCATAGGCAGCCGGGATGCATCCGGCCGGGTGGCGAAATGGGCCATCGAGCTGGCCCCCTATACGATCTTTTACCAGCCTCGCACCGCCATCAAGTCCCAAGCATTGGCCGACTTCCTCGTCGACTGGGCCGAGACCCAGTACCTACCGCCGGCTCCCGACTCCACTCATTGGCGCATGCACTTCGATGGGTCCAAGATGCGCACCGGCTTGGGAGCTGGCGTCATCCTCACCTCTCCCAAAGGCGACAAGCTCAGATACACGCTGCAAATTCACTTTGCTGCCTCCAACAACATGGCCGAGTACGAGGCGCTCATACACGGGCTCCGGCTTGCCAAAGAACTCGACATTCGCCGGATCCTATGTTATGGCGACTCAGACTTGGTGGTCCAGCAATCATCCGGCGACTGGGATGCCAAGGACGCAAATATGGCAAGCTACCGCTTCCTCGTTCAGCAGATCAGTGGGTATTTTGAAGGATGCGAGTTCCTCCACGTACCACGAGCCGACAATGAGCCAGCTGATGCCCTGGCTCGAATAGGCTCCACTCGGCAAGCAATACCAACCGGTGTCTCTCTACAACGCCTCCTCAAGCCGTCTATCAAGCCGTCTCCAGAGTCCGATTCCATCTTCGTGCCGCCTGACCCCGACGCAGCCGGCTCGAAGAACCAAGCAGGTGACCTGGGGACTTTGATAGTTGGCCAGGGGGTATCAGCAGGCGGCTCGGGGACTTCCATAGTTACGCCCGACCCGGGGACTGCCTCACCCGGCTCGGGGACTGTGGTAGTCGGCCCGGAGACTACACCAACGCAACAGGTGGCGGCCGACTCCAGCATTTCACCGCCCAGCCCGCCCGCCCTGGTCGCAGTAGCCGTTCTGGCAATAGAAGAAGTCGCAGCTCCGTCATGGGCTCAATCCATCCTCAACTTCCTAATAAACCAAGATCTGCCGGCTGACGAAGTAGAGGCAAGACAAGTCCAACGCCGAGCCGGAGCATACACAATCGTCAACAGAGAACTCGTCAAGCGCAGTGTCACTGGAGTCCTGCAGCGATGCGTTGAGCAAGAGAAGGGCATTGCAATCCTCAGGGACATCCACCAAGGAGAATGCGGCCACCATGCGGCCTCAAGATCACTCGTCGCCAAAGCCTTCCGCCATGGTTTCTTTTGGCCGACTGCTTTGGATGACGCCAAGAAGTTAGTTAAACATTGCAAAGGGTGCCAACTCTTCAGCTCCAAGCAACACATGCCGGCTTCAGCACTCAAGACCATTCCCCTCACTTGGCCCTTCGCCATTTGGGGACTGGACATGGTGGGCCCATTCAAGACGGCGCGCGGCGGCATGACACATCTGCTTGTCGCGGTGGACAAATTCACCAAATGGATTGAGGCAAAGCCGATCGAGAAGCTGAATGGGCCGACTGCCGTGACATTTATCACAGATATAACAACTCGGTACGGCGTACTACACAGCATCATCACCGACAATGGCACGAATTTCGCCAAGGGAGCCTTGGCACGTTTCTGCGCGACGCAAGGCATCCGGTTGGACCTAGCGTCCGTCGCCCACCCGCAGTCAAACGGCCAGCTCGAGCGAGCCAACGGCCTCATCCTTTCCGACATCAAGCCCTGACTGATCGTACCACTGGAGCGTTCAGCCGGCTGTTGGCTCGATGAGCTGCCGGCTGTCCTCTGGAGTCTGCGCGCTACACCAAACAAGTCAACCGGCTTCACTCCTTTCTTCCTCGTATATGGTGCCGAGGCGGTCATCCCAACTGACACCGAGTTCGACTCGCCTCGGGTAACCATGTACACGGAAGCCGAGGCCAAGGAAGCACGAGAAGACAGCGTCGACCTGCTGGAAGAAGGCCGGCTGTTAGCCCTCAGCCGGTCCGCCATCTATCAGCAGGGCCTGCGCCGCTACCACAGCCAGAAGGTCAAGCCAAGATCCTTCCAAGAGGGCGATCTTGTGCTCCGGCTGATCCAGCGAACAGCCGGCCAGCACAAGCTCTCGGCCCCTTGGGAGGGCCCCTTCATCATCAGTAGAGCCTTAGGCAACGACTCCTACTACCTGATCGACGCGCAGAAGCTGAAGGCACGAAAGAGAGATGACTCCGGCAAGGAGTCGGAACGACCATGGAACGCCAACCTCCTCCGAAGGTTTTACAGTTGAAATGCAGTATGTATCACCCTAACTTTTGTACTAAGTTCGAGACAATAGGCCCCCGGAGGAGAGCTCGGGGACTACCATTTTTGTCTATGAAATGAAAAGTATCATGCTTATGGCCTTGTCATTGCATTCACTTTTTTCCGTCCGGCACCGGGTTCGACTAGTCGGCCCGGGGACTGGCCGCCTGGAGTTATATTAGAAGTCCTACCCACAGTCAGGCAAGTAGTGTGTCGGCTCCCAAGCTTTCTCTTGCCAAAAGTCGCAGTTCGAAGAACCGGCTGTCCGGCTGGCAAGAGTTAAGGGCAGGAACGGGTGCCCACACGAAAAACGGCTAGGGACTAATGGACTAATATAACAAAAGCCGGTTTTTCTCCCACCACCGACCGGCTACCAGAGTAGCCGGCCGGCCGGCTTCCATTCACCTCGCTCCAATCTAAGAAAGCTCGAGTACTTGCCTTCCCAGAAGGGGAAGGCGGCAAAGGAAACAGCCTAAGGATAAAAAGCATACATGAATGGAAACCAAGCACGCAATAATATTTACATAAAAGACATTCAAAAGGCCAGCATTCGACATAGTTTGAATACACCCCCAAGTGGGTGGAACTGCGCAAGTTTGATAAAATCGTTCAAAAGGCAACAAGCAGGAAAAAAGAAAGACGGCAGACTAAGCCAAGGGAGCGACTGGCGAGTCAGGCAGGTCGGTGGAGACGGCAGTGCCGGCTGGAGGAGTGGCCGGCTGGCGAACCTCGGCATGATCATCGCCTCCCGCAGAGGGCGCGCTAGCACGCGCCTCGTTGCTGGAGGCACGATCAGGCTGAGGCTGGCTGGCCGCTTCACCGGCCGGCTCAATGTCTTCGCCCTCCTCTCCTTCGTCGTCTTCGCCTTCATCGCTGGAAGCAATCTCCTCTGCCGAGTCTTCACCCGCTGCTGGGTCCAGCCCGAACCACTCCTCCGGCTGGGCAGCGCCGTCATCATTAATTTCAGGAGCAAAGACGCTGATGTCAGTACACTCGGCGATCGTCGAAGCGCGCTGAGCGATAGCCGGCCGCACCTCCTCCAGCTCTTCATCGGCCTCCAGCCGCCAGGTGCGCAGCTGGTCCAGGTTCAGCCCCGGATACCAAGCTCGGACGAACTCCAACGCCCGCCCAGCTCCAAGCCGGGCCGTTGATGCTTTCCAAGCCTCGAAGCGGCCAACCGCAACTTCCAGCCAGTCGGCAGTCCGACTCGTGGTGCGGGGAATCGTCTCGCTTGGCCAGAGGGCGGCCAACACCTGCTCCCCGGCACGCTGGAGGCGGCGGAGCATACGATGAGCCGGCTGCAGCCACGCTTGGACCGCCAAGAGTTGCTCCTCAAGCGTCCGACTCGCGTCCGGCGCGATGTCGGCCCCCGCCTGACGGCGCGCTTCGCGATGGGCCTCGATGGTTTGGGTAGCAAAGACGGAGTAGTCGGGAAAGTAGTCTGCACAGAGAATAAAAAGCAGCACAAGTCAGAACACAAATCAGGCGGCAAGGGGCATGCAAGGAGCGAGGAAGGCGGCTTATCGTTGATCAAATCCTCAATACGGCCGAAGCCTTCATTCAGCGCTTGCCTGGTCTCAGCCCAGCCCACCGCTTCGGTCTCGAACTCGGCCTTCAGGGCGGCTTCGTTATCCTGCGCCTTCTTCAGGGCCGCCTTGTGGCTCTCCTCCTGGTCAGCTAGCTTCTTGGCCAGGCGGTCGCGCTCCAGGACCAAGGCGTCATACTCAGTTTCCTTGGCGCGAAGGGCGGCCTGCGCCTCGCTGAGCTGCCCCCTCAAGTCGGCATTGGCTCCTGCAAGCATGAAGACAAAGGAAAAATTAATAAGGGGAAGTCGTCAAGGAAGATCCGACCTGGCTGCTCAGCAGTCGGCCCGAATCTCGGGGACTACACCCAGTGGGTGCGCTGACGTGCCTCCACAGGAGATGAACGAGACAAACACGCACTCTGGCTGCTGGTCAGGTCCTCAGTTCTCCGGCCCAGCTCCTGAGCCTGGGAGTTGAAGGCGGCTGCGCGAAGGTTATGATACTCCTGGAAGATTATACAGGAGGCAAGGATAAGTTAAGTTGTTAGGACCTAGTAAGTTCCAAACCGCCTGCGTCGAGAGAAACTCTTGAGTGTATTGCTGCAGCGAGGTAGCCTGAGCTTGAAGCCGGTTCCGTACCTCCTGGGCCGCCGCGTTCAGCTCGCCCGTCCCCCCGCTGGGAGTCCACTCGGACGTGCTGACGCTGGCCGTCTCCAGGGCCTCCGCCGTCTGGCTGGCGCCCGCTGCTCGGTGCGGTTCCGGCGCGGAGGCGCCACCCCCTGCGCGCTGGCGCAATGGCGGCTGCACCTCGAGGCCGGCCCCTGTCGCCGGCTCGCCCCTGGACGGCTGCTCTGGCGCCGCAGCTGATTGGCCGCTTTGGCCCGCTCCAGTCGGCGCCGTTTGCGACGCCCCCTCCACGAAGATCACGGGATCCTCCCGCCTCTCCATCACCGGCGGGCCTTGGTCGACCTCCTCCGACGGGGGCACGGGAACGTCGGGGGCCACGGCGCGGAGGGGAACAACGAGCAGTGGAGGCCGGTTGTGCGAAGCCTCCGCCTCCGTCTCCGCGGCTGCCGCCTTAGCCCGGGCCTTGGCCGCCGCGTCGGCCTGCTCCTTCGTCACCTGGGCGGTCCTTCGCTCCGCCGCCTCCCGCTCCTCCCGCGCGTTCTGCTCCGTGGCCTCCTTAAGGTCGGCGCGGGGATCCACGCGGCGGGAGCTTGAGGACCCTCCAGTCGGCCCGACCACGGAGCCGCCAGGACCTCGCTCGAGAGAAAGCGGCACCCTGTCCCGTAAGAAAAGAAAGGTTTAGAAGAGTTTCGGACGAAGAAGACAAAAAATATATACGCAAGACATTCGACGACTTACGCAGAGATCGCCTGCGGCTGCTTCACCGCCTTGCGGAAGCGGGCCGCCTTCGCGGCCGCCTCATCCCGCTTGGTCGCCGCCGTGGAGGCCTTGGATTTTTTTCGGCCGGCTGCCGAAGAAGGTCGACGCGGCCCAGCGCTTTTGCGCGCCGCCACGGGCAGCCGGCACGACAGACGAGCCCGCGCCTTGATGATCGGGCGCCGGCTGGCGGTGCGGGGCGACTTCGACCTCGTCGTCATCCGGCCAGTCCTCGAAGCTGGCCCCGAGTCCCGCGCCTTCGGCCTCGTCGCCTTCCCCCACGATGGCGTCTTCCATGGCAGCCGCTCCCATGTCCGGATCGTCGGCGTCGTCCATCGTGCGGTCGGGGAGGAGCTAGCGCTCTACCCCCGCGGCCCCGGCTGTCGGCGGGAGAAGAGGGTTCTGCAAAAGGCAAACGAACTGATCAAGAGTCGGCTATCATGAGGCCGGCTACAAAAAGGAGGAAAAGAAGAAAGAGCTTAGGGCAGGCGGAGGGTTGGCGTGGGAATACGGCTCCTTGCCGTATCGCCAATCCTCGACGAGCTTGCAGTTGGAGATATAATTCACCATGTAAGACACCTCTGCGTGAGGCATCTCCCTGGTGCTCAGCCGGCACGGGTCGAAGCGGCCGCTCATTTGGCAGATCATGTGAGGCCGGCCTTGGAGCGGAAGAACCCGGCGCTCCACGAAGGTGGCCACCAAGTCGGCTCCGGTCAGGCCCTCCGATTGGATCATCACCCGAAGCCGGGAGACGGCTGCATTCCCGGCCTGAGACAGCGACCTGGCTCGGTAGCTCCACGAAGGCTGCCTCCCAGCCGGCGGGCCGGCTACGTAATCTGGCAGGTTGACGTAGTCGCCTTGCTGGGCGACGTTCTTCACATAGAAATAAGACTTCTGCCAAAGCTTCACCGACTGGATCAGCGGAATGGACGGGAACGGATTGTTCTCACTCGCCCGCCTCATGGCAATGAAGGCTCCGCAGGGGGCGGGCACGCCCGCGACGACGGTGCCGAGCTTGCTTTGGAAGAACTCCCCCTAGAGCTCGAGCGTGGGGAGAACTCCAAGAAAGCCCTCGCATAGGGTGACGAAGGCCGACAGCAGCATCACTGCGTTGGGCGTGAGGTGATGCGGCTGGAGGTGGTAGAACTCGAGGAAGGCTCGAAGGAATCCGCTCGCCGGGAGGCCGAAGCCGCGCAGGCAGTGCGAGCAGAAGATCACCCGCTCGCCCTCCTCCGGTGCCTGCGAAATCTCCCTCGCCAGCGCTTGACGAACCCGCACAAGGTTCTCGCCGGGTAGACGCCGCGTCCGGTGGAGGAACTTGACGTGGTCCTCATGGACGTTGGAGCCATCCCACGAGCTCGACAGCGCCATGGGAGCGATGCGGCGGGGAGCAAGACGAAGCGATGGCGGAACGGCGCGACAAAGAGTTGCTTCGGTGAAGAGAAGAAGAAGGAGGGCGAGAAGGGGCGGAGTGAGGGAGAGCACGCGAGCCTCTTCCGCTCCCCCTCCTCCTCCTACTTATAGACCGTGCGGCGGAGCCGAGGAGGCGCGGCGTGGGGGAATGTGGGGATCAACTGCGCCCACTCCCCCACGTCCCACGATTATTGTGCCTTGATGGCAGAATAAAACCGCCGTGGGAAGGCGAGCGGTCCTTATGGGCCGCAGAAGATCCGCGCTCGGACCGAGGCCTGCGAGTGGTGGGCCCGGGCCTGTGGCGGCGTCCCGCCACGCGCGTACGTTGGCAGGATTTCCTCGCCACGTGGCCCGCGTTCCCGCCTACGAGAAACAGAGCTTTTTCGAAGACGGCGCGCACGAGCAAAGCCGGCCCCTCGGGATAGGAAGTTGACCTAGCTTCTCGTCCCTTTGTCAGCCTCAAAGCTCGATCAGCTTCGGGGACTACTGTCAGAGTAAATAACCATGGGTAGCCTAGCCGGCTCCCCCTGGCCCTTCTGAAAAAATTACGAGCCGATTCGGCCCTCAAGAATCCAAGACGCAGGGCCGCCTTCCCCTTGCCGGCTGTCTCCAAGCCGGCTATCGAAAGGCGGCCCGACTTCAGCCCTCATGAAGAGAAGCCACAGGAGGGCCGGCTCCGGGAAGCCAGCCGCGAGAAGGCCGGCTCCAAGAAGCCAGTTCCCATAAAGCGGTCAAGATCGTACCCTCGAAGTCTGCATCCACATGGCGGCGATGTGACGGGGCGTGGCTAAAGTGAAGCCTGCCACCCCCGAATCCCGGAGCACGCCTGGCACAGTGCGCTGTACGGGTGGCCATGACCCGTCCGGTGCAGCACTGTTGCCACGTTGACCCTGATGTCATCCACGACGAGCTACCAGTATGGCCCACGGGCGGTGGGCCCCTTCGAGCAAAGAGACACCCGAAGGCGGTCAGACCTCCCCCAGTCGGCCCAAGATAGAGCCGGCTCCCCACAGCCGGCTTGCCACCTCCCTCGAAGAAGATGCCCCATTAAGGAGACAAGACGCGGTGGGGCTACAGTGATCGCCCACCGGGCAGCGGCACTGTAGCCACGCCCACTTCGGCGAAGCCTTCGCCACCAAGATTGAGCAACAGTAACCAGCCGCCGACAAGGCCCTGGCAGTGGGGCCTGCCTGTCGACCAAGGAGCCGGCAGCTGGCGGGACCCACTAGCCGGCGGGCCCCAGCAGCCGACGCAGAAGCCGGAGAGCGTAGACACAGACGGCTGGGCCCCGCGCCTAGCCGGATTACCATTGTACCCCCAGGGGGTAGGCCTATATCAACCCTCTGGGGCATCCATGCACAGAGAGATCAATCCCTGCTAGTCTTAGACACCACATAGGGAGGAGAAGAGAGCAAGCCGTGCCCTTCTTCCTCCTCTCGCCAACAGCTCAAGGAGCACCGTGTAGCTACTTGTTCATCTAGTGACCATGCGGAGACCCCGTAGAGCAGCAGTAGGGGTGTTATCTCCACGGAGAGCCCCGAAGCTGGGTAAGGTTCACCGGCGTGCATGTCTTCGCCTCATCCCGTTTCCAGGCACCGGCACGTCTTACTGGCTCCCACAATGATAAGCCACTCGTTGGCATATGTTGCACCTACCACCCGACACCTTTATCTACTATCCATATACCACTTGTGTCACCATCTCTTCGCCGAACTAGTGCACCTATACAATTTACCATTGTATTGGGTGTGTTGGGGACACAAGAGACTCTTTGTTATTTGGTTGCAGGTTTGGAGACCATCTTCATCCTACGCCTCCTATGGATTGATAAACCTTAGGTCATCCACTTGAGGGAAATTTGCTACTGTCCTACAAACTTCTGCACTTGGAGGCCCAACAACGTCTACAAGAAGAAGGTTGTGTTGTAGACATCAGTGGCCTACAGAGTCCCGGCCGGCTCATACAGCTTGTCCGGCTCGGTGACTTGTTTTACATGCCTTTCCTTACAAGTCTTTCCTTACATACGGCGGTTTACAATATTGGGCCTTAAGCCGCCTCTAGGCCTTAGGTCTTCTATAAGCTTTAATAAACTATCACCTTGAATGTTTATTGGGCTTCCTTTGTGACCCGCGATTGGGGCTGACCCGGCCCCTCCTGGGCGGATCATAGCTGATAGCTATATCCCCAACATTAGGCCCCAGGTTGACTTTGAACTTTGTTCTTTGTCAATCTTCAACACTTAAACGAAAATCCATCTTCTTATCCTCGCAGAAGTTTTTGTAACCCGCCATGATGTCATCTCTTGAAAACACAAAAAACTTTTATGACATCATCTCTCAACGGATCTTCATCTTTAATGCCTTCCGAGAATTGAGGCGTCTGTTTAGTTGGATAACCATTATTCAGGTCTTCCTCGATTTTCACGCCCGCCTGTTCGCTTATCCCCTTATAAATAGGCACGCACCTGGTCTTTCTCATTCTCCTCTCTTCTTCATCTTCCTCCTCTCGCGACCTCCGCTGCTGCTCGAGCTCCGTCGCCGTCAGAGAGCACCTCCCCTCCGTCAACCTTGGCTGCTGCATCTACCGGAATCAGTCCAGAAAACGTCAGCGACTTTCTGCGGAGGATTTATGGCTGTAAGTGTTTCCCTTCTTGCTCCTCAGATCTGCATTAGGACTTTCTAGGTTTTCCGCATGTTCTTCGTAGTTCATTGCAGTTCTTCGTAGTTCTTCCGCTGCAGCCTCTTCTTGATTCAAAAAGAGATATATGTTTGCACGGTAGCTGTTTGGCACCTACTCTTGACACTGATAGATCCATTTTCCCATTATAAAGGCCTCATTAGGATTCACAAACTCATCTATGCAAAACTTTTAGGTCTAGAATTTTTTTCATTTTGAATAGCCATTTGATCTGAAACTTGTTTGTCTCAACACTTAGCCGAAACTGCTTTCTCAAATATCTGTAGTCATGGCGGCTTATTTGCCGGCTTACTTTTCCTTATATGACATTAGCCCTTACTTAAGCCGCCATTACTCCCCTGTACCATTGTCATTGAATTGAACTAGCATGTTGCTTTCTTTTCAGTTCGTCTTTTGAACATCATGCCGTCCAAAGCACCGACTGTCTGCAACTGGGTTCCCTCAATCGTAACTAAGGACAATTTGAAAGAGTTCTTCTCCATAGGAATTTTGCCAGGGAAGAATGTCATGTCTTATCGTGCACCTGAACCGGACGAGGAACAGCCCAATCCAAGAGATGGTGAAGTCATTGTCTTTTCTGACCACGTGAACCGTGGTTTTTCCCCACCCGGCTCAAAGTTCTTCAGAGAGGTCCTCCATTTTTTCAACCTCCACCCTCAAGATATCGGGCCCAATTCCATATCCAACATCTGCAGCTTCCAAGTGCTCTGTGAGGTTTACCTTCAAGAAGAACCGACTGTGGAACTCTTTAGGGAGTATTTTTATGTGAACCGCCAGAATGAGTGCACCAATGGCCTTAGCTTGGAACTTGGAGGCATCTCGATTCAACGCCGATAGGGCGCCGTTTTCCCCCTCATAGTCTTGCCGAGTCATCCCAAAGACTAGAATCAGACTTGGTTCTATTGTCAAGACACTTCACCAGCAAATGAGAAGCCACTGCCGGGTTATCACGCCGAGCGTCTTGACTCCAAATTTGCGCTCCCTGACAAGCTTACCGCTGCCAAGCATAAGAAGCTGATTCCATCAATAAAAAGGATTAATGCTTTATTGCGGAACGGCTTAACTGGGGTTGATTTGACCTGTTGCTGGATCTCATGGCGGGTTATCCCTCTAAGCCGCCGATCCAAACTGATGTATGAATATGGTGGAGGTCCAAATGATTCTCTTCGTTACAGCTCCGTTCAGTTACCCGAAGAAGATATTGTTGCAATGTCAACTCTTTTGGTAAACGGCAAATATGAAGACTGCAGTAAGGTCGGGTTAAACCCCTTCTGCAAACTTAACCCGGTGCCAGAGGTAAAGAACCTCTGATCTCTCTCTCTTTTGTATTTTTTCTCATCTATTTTTTTAATACTTGCCTAACCTTTCATCTTATTTTACTTGTTTATAGGCCAAATCTAATTTCTGGAAAGCCAAATATGACCACAAAGCTGCCAAGAAAGCAAGAGCCACCACTATAAATGCCAAGAAGACGACCCGAAGATCTAAAAAGAAGAAGAAGAGCACCGCTGAAGACCTGCTGAAGCTTGACGATGATACTTCTGAGTCGGAGGTATCCCTTGACTCCCTTGGCCAGCTTTTTAATAATCTTATTAACACTGATCATTGCTAGGACGACACAAGGGCCAGTCAGGCCGTGGAAGAAGAGGTAACTATTTCCTCCGACTCAACCCATTTGCCAAGACAGAAACTTCGAGTCGTAACCTGGAAACTAAGGTTTTCACACCCTTTGGCTTATCTAGACCCTCATTTTCTTTTGAAAAAACAGCAACATGAGAGCCGCTGTCAGGCCCGAAACATCGATGAACCACTTGTTGTTCTTCAACAAACTCCTCAAAAGCGCCAGAATGAGGTTTATTCCTTCGCCTTTTACTTTCCATTAATGGATCTTCTCCCTTGTATTACTAACTTTATTTTATCTTTGCAGGAGGTGTCCCGCTCTTCTGGCGACTCATCTCAAACCCAATTCCCGGCCTTTAAGACTGCCCCTGGGTAAGGAAGAAATCATCTTTCCTCCATGTCTTTCAAACTGCTTTTTTATACGGACTATTTCATAATATCTTTCTTAGTGGCCAAGCCAAGTCTAAGAAGGCTAAGGTGACTAGGCCGGCAGAAGACCCGCCAGTCCTTGCACCTGAATCGGGCATGCCACCTTCTCCTCCCTTAACTGAAGCACCAGAAGACCCGGTCGCCAATACTGAAGTAACTCCTCCTGAGCCGTCAGTTGACGATACTATCGTTAGCCCTTCTGCTACCGGCCTGTCCAGCTCATCCAACCTGCCATCGCCATCTGCCCAGGACGTTCTGATCACTGGAAGCCACTTTGTTAAGCCGGGGAATCCCACTGTGTTGGCTCGTCACATGGCTAAACAAGAGGCTTTGGAGAGAAAAAAAGTGTGTTTTGATATTTCACATTATAGCCATCTGAACACCAACGACATATTGTCCGGCTATCTCAGCCACGTGCACTCCAGCCATGACTCAGAAATCGAAATGGTCAAGCAATTGCAGCTGAAGTATGAGGTATGCTCTTCCGGCTTACTTATATTCTGCCAGCCCCCAGGTCTAAACCTGAATGATCTGTAGACTTATGATATAGGCTAAAGGTTTACCTTTAGATATTTCTGTTATCCAATGACATAGAATAAAATTCACCGGTAGTCCCCAAGGGCGGGTTCACTTGACCATAAATGAGCCGGTACTTTGAATTTCATAACTGCCTTGTGTCGAACCCAACAAACATTGTAATCCGGCTTAACCTTGAGAAACTCGCTGAATAGCATACATTAGCCCCCAAGTGCCAAGTGCTGTTACTTTGTAAAGTACTTGGGACTTGAAGTTTGTTAGAGTCATAAGAAATTGTTTTGGCATACATTAGCCCCCAAGTGTCAAGTGGTTTTGAAGTGCAAAGTACTTGAGACTTGAATCTTGACTCTTGAACTTTAATTGAAATCTTGACACACCTGGGTATGTTTTGTAGAATGCCTTATCTGAACTGAGCTCGCAATTAACTAATGCAAAGACCCGACTGTCGGATCAGGAGGCGGAAATCAAGTCTGCTGACTCCAAATTGCAATTGAGCCTTGCTGAGACGGAGAAATTGAGAACCAGCTTTATTGCCAAAAAGAAAACCCGGGCTGAAGAGAAAACGCTGCTGACGCAACGCGCCGAAAAAGCTGAAGCAGCTCTTGAGGAGGTTACTACGGAGCTGACCGGCTTAAAGGACCGGGTATCTCAAATGTTGTCCGCCATCTTTGGTAAGCCATCTATACTGACCTTTTTTACCTTCTTTTGACCCGGAATACAAACTGCTAGCTGACCCTTTGTTTACAAAACATGTGCAGGCCCACGAAGCAGGAGTCTGAGCCAAGACAACATGACTAAACTAAAGGCGGTGTATACCTTAGTGGAGCAGTTGTACATCGGTGCACAACGGGCACTTGCCGCTATCTCTCTTGCCAATCAAGGACCCAACCGGCTTAGTGATGTCTTAAAAAAGCTGTCAATCTTAGCTGCCAGGTTCCAAGAAGTGAAGCGATCCTGTGCCAGAGCCGGAGCTTTGACTGCCCTGAGCCGCTCCAAGGCTTGGGTGCCAGATCTAGACCCAGCCGATGTAGCCAGAGGGTACCCCACGGTAAAGGAAGACGGGTCTCTGTTTGAACAGGATGACTTCGTTGCTTGCGTGAGGGAGGTGCGACCTCAGGCCACCATTCTCGGAGATGAAACAAATATCGATAAATACCAACCGGGTTTTGATTTGGACAATAAGAAGATGTCGACTCCCTCCTACAAGGTGACCGACCTTATCCCGCCGGTTCGTCAACATACATTTGCTCCGGATGTTGATCCAGCCGGCTTGATTGATGAAGAAGCAGAATTTATTGTTGTGAACGGTTTTGACTGGTCAAAACCCAGCTTCCAATCAGCAGAAGGTAGTGAACCGGCGAGGGGGGAGTGAGGACCATCTTCATGGTCTTTTAAAAGCCTTGTAATAGATTAGCTTTGAAAACACTGCATATTTTGCCTATGCCATCGTGCATAAGACACCATGTGTTACTCTGTGCTTTCTGATGTTAATATATGCATCATATTTATGGTTATCTCTGCAATTCTTCAGCTCTGTTCCTGTAGATAAAAAGGAAAAAACTGGCTTGGAGGTTTAGTACCGAACGGGTCAGAACACCCGGTTTATAACCAATATTTTATTATAATAGAGGAAAAAACAAAAAACAGATGTGAAAATATCCAAGGTTGAAACAACCTTTGATTAATATAGAAAACAATTGTTCTTCAAATAACAGTCAAAACTGTATTTTTTACCTCTGGGCCACCGGTTTATGTGATCCAGGTGATGAGGTTGATGATCCAAACCTTTTGAGAAGTCAATGCTTCTGTATGACTGATGACTTTAATGCCTTGGCAGTTTATTGTCAAAGCCAGTAAAAAGACCATGCTGACTTGTTTAAAATTGAGACAATAAAAGACCAATAAAACAAATAAGACAAATAACAGTTAATAATCAATATAATTTAACCTTGTAGTTAAAAGTTGGGGGTTTTTGATTCGAATACGATCAGTAAACCGGACCAAAGGGGTTAAGCTAAGATTCGAATACGACCATATAGCCCCCCAGTGGCTTTAGCGTTGCGCCGATCAAGAGGGTACCAACATCTATGTTCTCTTTAGTTCGAATACGACCTATGTTTGAACAGGAAGCCCCCAAATGACCTTGAGAGGTTTTTAACGACCCTGATTCGAATATGATCCAAGTCGGACACAAAAGGGGTTAAGCTATGATTCGAATACAATCAAGAAGCCCCCTAGTGAGTTTGGCGTTTGAGCCGATCAAGAGGGTTACGACACCTATGCTATCTTTGGTTCGAATACGACCTATGTTTGAACAGGAAGCCCCCAAGTGACCATGATAGTTTACAGCTAGATTCGAATACGATCATAAGCCAGACCAAAAAGGTTAGACTTCATTCAGATATGATCAGTTCCTTAATAGTCATAGTAAATAAAAGATAGTAAAGATATGTAATCTTTGAAAAGGAAAAAGACCGAGGTCCCGCTTTATTACTTATCATAGTATATACAACGTCAAAGTATGTACATGATGAGAGCCGGTGGCTCAGGTGTAGTATGGCCGAAGTTGAGCAATGTTCCACGGTCGGCGGGTCTCCTCCTCCGACTTACGTGAGTCTTTGTGCTCTCGAACATCAATGAGGTAATATGACCCGTTGTTTAAGTTCTTGCTAACCACAAAGGGTCCTTCCCAAGGCGGGGATAGCTTGTGTGCATATGACAGATCCTGGATGAGCCGGAGTACCAGGTCACCTTCTTGAAAAGTCCTGGACTTAACCCGGCAGCAGTGATAACGGTGCAGGTCCTGTTGATAAATTGCTGATCGAGCTGCTGCTAAGTCTCTTTCCTCATCCAACAAGTCAAGTGCATCCTGTCTGGCTTGCTTGTTATTAGCTTCAACATAAGCCGCCACACGGGGAGAGTCATGATGGATGTCACTAGGCAACACCGCTTCCGCTCCATAAACCATGAAGAAAGGTGTATAACCTGTAGACCTGTTAGGAGTGGTGTTGATACTCCACAGCACCGGGGGTAAGTCCTCCACCCAACAACCTGGCGTTTGCTGGAAGGGAACTAAGGGAGTCCTGGATTAGGGGGTCTCCGGACAGCCGGACTATATCCTTTGGCCGGACTGTTGGACTATGAAGATACAAGATTGAAGACTTCGTCTCGTGTCCGGATAGGACTCTCCTTGGCATGGAAGGCAAGCTAGGAAATACGGATATGTATATCTCCTCCTTTGTAACCGACCTTGTGTAACCCTAGCCCCCTCTGGTGTCTATATAAACCGGAGGGTTTTAGTCAGTAGGGCAACATACAATCATACCATAGGCTAGCTTCTAGGGTTTAGCCTCTCCGATCTCGTGGTAGATCAACTCTTGTACTACTCTATTATCAAGAATAAATCAAGCAGGACTTAGGGTTTTACCTCCACCAAGAGGGCCCAAACCTGGGTAAAACATCATGTCCCCTGCCTCCTGTTACCATCCGCCTTAGATGCACAGTTCGGGACCCCCTACCCGAGATCCGCCGGTTTTGACACCGACATTGGTGCTTTCATTGAGAGTTCCTCTGTGTCGTCATCATTAGGCTTGATGGCTCCTTCAATCATCGATAGCGATGCAGTTCAGGGTGAGACTTTTCTCCCCGGACAGATCTTTGTATTCGGCGGCTTCGCACTGCGGGCCAACTCGCTTGGCCATCTGGAGCAGATCGAAAGTTATGCCCCTGGCCACCAGGTCAGGTTTGGAAGCTTAAACTACACGGCCGATATCCGCGGAGACTTGATCTTCGACGGATTCGAGCCCCTGCTGAATGCGCCACACAGTCACCATGAGCACGATCTAGCTCTATCATCGGACAATGTTCAGGAGATCGCACCGGCAACCGCTCTGACCCTCAATTCGAAGCCAATTGCGCCATACATGGACGGGTGGATAGACCCCGCCACGGAGGCCGTATCCTCAGGGGCGATCGAGCCGAGTATCGACCTTACCCTTCACGAGAGCCGTGATGCCAAGCTGGCGGCTCCTTCCCCGGCCACAGACTCCGAACTGCATGCGCCCGTGCCTATCGAATCCGACTGGGCGCCGATTGATACGTCTCCGTCGTATCTACTTTTCCAAACACTTTTGCCCTTATTTTGGACTCTAACTTGTATAATTTGAATGGAACTAACCCGGAATGACGTTGTTTTCAGCAGAATTACCATGGTGTTGTTTTATGTGCAGAAAACAAATATTCTCGGAATGACCTGAAACTCCACGGGAGGTCTTAGAAAAAATAATAAAAAATCCTCGCCAAATATGAAGACCAGGGGCACACACCCTTCTCACGAGGGTGGGGGGCACGCCCCCCCTAGGGCGTGCCCCCTACCTCGTGGGCCCCCTGGAGACCCTCCGACGCCAACTCCAACTCTATATATTTGCTTTTGGAGCTAAAAAATCAAAGAGAAGAAATCATCACGTTTTACGATACGGAGCCACCACCAAGCCCTAAAACCTCTCGGGAGGGCTGATCTGGAGTCCGTTCTGGGCTCCGGAGAGGGGTATTCATCGCCGTCATCATCATCAACCATCTTCCATCACCAATTTCATGATGCTCACCGCCGTGCGTGAGTAATTCCATCATAGGCTTGCTGGACGGTGATGGGTTGGATGAGATTTATCATGTAATCAAGTTAGTTTTGTTAAGGTTTGATCCCTAGTATCCATTATGTTCTGAGATTGATGTTGCTATGACTTTGCTATGCTTAATGCTTGTCACTAGGGCTCGAGTGCCATGATTTCAGATCTGAACCTATTATGTTTTCATGAATATATGAATATATGAGAGTTCTTCTTCATCACAGTACGACCCCAACAACTATTATTATGGATATCCGCCAGGCCAGCCGTGGCCATAAACCAACTTAGGCCAAAAGCCTAAGCTTGGGGGAGTACGTATTTCTCACCGACATTACATTTATGTTCACACACACTCATTGCTAAATGTCGGTGCTCATACTTTTTCACTGTAATATCCATGCTAGTTTATTTTCTTTTTCCTGTTTTCTTCTTGTGTGTTTGTTAAACCTTAAGTAAAAACCAAAAAAAATTAGTAGTAGTTTATTTTTCTGCTGTAGTAGTAATAATTAAAAAGAAAACCCAAAAATATTTCTCGTTCTTCTTTTGCTTGTTGGGAGCTTTCCCGTGTAAATAGTTTTATTTCTTTTCTTTTCTTTGGGGGTCAGTAGGAGAAGACCATAATTAAATTGTTGAAGTGGCTCTTATATGCATTATTGTTGAATTAACCAAAGAGCCCATATTGCCTTGTCTTCTCCTGTTTATTGAATGCTCGCAGATTCCAGCTTAGTCCAATGCACGTGCACTCTTATTATTATTCACACCATTCGGTCGTGCAAGTGAAAGGCAATTATGATGATATATGATGGACTGACTGAGATGAGAAAAGCTGGTATGAACTCGACCTCTTTTGTTTTTGTAAATATGATGAGTCCCGCGTTCTTGATTCAGCTTATTATGAATAAACATGTTTGCAATGACAATTAGAGATCGTAGTTGCTTGTGCCATGCTTGATTAGCTATGAGTTATAATGATTTACCTTGTGTGCAACATGATATTAAGATGGTTATCATGTGGTATGATGGGGTGGTATCCTCCTTTGAATGATTTAAGTGACTTGACTTGGCACATGTTCACACATGTAGTTGAAACAAAATCAACATAGCCTTCACGATATTTATGTTCATGGTGGATTATATCCTACTCATGCTTGCATCCAATGTTTATTAATTTTAATGCATGTACATGGCTGGTGTCGCTCTCTAGTTGGTCGCTTCCCAGTCTTTTGCTAGCCTTCACTTGCACTAAGCGGGAATACTGCTTGTGCATCCAATCCCTTAAACCCCAAAGTTATTCCAGATGAGTCCACTATACCTTCCTATATGCGGTATCTACCTGCCGTTCCACGTAAATTTGTATGTGCCAAACTCTAAACCTTCAAATGAACATTCTGTTTTGTATGCTGGAATAGCTCATGTATCAACAAAGGCTGTCCTTATCTTCCGTGTTAGGCGGGTTATTCTCAAGAGGAGTGGACTCCGCTCCTCACTCACGAGAAAATGGCTGGTCACCGGGATGCCCAGTCCCATGCTTTATGCAAACTAAATCAAAATTAATTGCAAACAAAACTCCCGCTGGGACCTGATGTATGTTGGAGGCACTCGTTGTTTCGAGCAAGCCATGGATTGATGCTTGTTGGTGGAGGGGGAGTATAAACTTTACCATTCTATTTGGGAACCGCCTATAATGCGTTTAGCATGGAAGATATCGCCATCTCTTAGTTGTTACGTTGACAATGAAAGTATACCGCTTAAAATACAATTTATCTCTATTTCAAAACCGAGGTTTGGCACCTCTACAAATTCCTGCTTCCCTCTGCGAAGGGCCTATCCATTTACTTTTATGTTGAGTCATCACCCTCTTATTAAAAAGCACTAGTTGGAGAGCGCAGCTGTCATTTGCATTCATCACTGTTAATTTACATTGGGTATGACGTTGATTGGATCTCTTTTACCATAAATTACAATGTCTAGTCAGTCCATGATCTTTAAAGGTGCTCTGCATTTATGTTTTGCGGTCTCAGAAAGGGCTAGCGAGATACCATCTTGTTATATCATATTATGATTGTTTTGAGAAAGTGTTGTCATCCGAGATTTATTATTATGACTTGCTAGTTGATTATGCTATTGATATGAGTAATTGTGAGACCTGAGAATTATTGCAAATGTGGTTAGTTATGATTTATGCTGAAAACTTGAATGCTAGCTTGACATAGTTACAACAACAAGAGCAAACAGAGTTTGTAAAAGTTTTTCTTTCTTTCTTTTAGTTTGTCAACTGAATTGCTTGAGGACAAGCAAGGGTTTAAGCTTGGGGGAGTTGATACGTCTCCGTCGTATCTACTTTTCCAAACACTTTTGCCCTTGTTTTCGACTCTAACTTGTATAATTTGAACGAAAATAACCCGGACTGACGCTGTTTTCAGCAGAATTACCATGGTGTTGTTTTATGTGCAGAAAAAATATATTCTCGGAATGACCTAAAACTCCACGGAAGGTCTTAGAAAAAATAATAAAAAATCCTCGCCAAATATGAAGACCAGGGGGCCCACACCCTTCTCACGAGGGTGGGGGCGCCCCCCCCCTAGGGCATGCCCCCCTACCTCATGGGCCCCCTGGAGACCCTCTGACGCCAACCCCAACTCTATATATTTGCTTTCGGAGAGAAAAAAATTAGAGAGAAGAAATCATCGTGTTTTACGATACGGAGCCGCTGCCAAGCCCTAAAACCTCTCAAGAGGGCTGATCTGGAGTCCGTTCTGGGCTCCGGAGAGGGGGATTCGTCGCCGTCGTCATCATCAACCATCCTCCATCACCAATTTCATGATGCTCACCGCCGTGCGTGAGTAATTCCATCGTAGACTTGCTGGACAGTGATGGGTTGGATGAGATTTATCATGTAATCGAGTTAGTTTTGTTAGGGTTTGATCCCTAGTATCCATTATGTTCTGAGATTGATATTGCTATGACTTTGCTATGCTTAATGCTTGTCACTAGGGCCCGAGTGCCATGATTTCATATCTGAACCTATTATGTTTTCATGAATATATGAGAGTTCTAGATCCTATCTTGCAAGTCTATAGTCACCTATTATGTGTTATGATCCGTTAACCCCGAAGTGACAATAATCAAGATACTTACGAGTGATGACCGTAGTTTGAGGAGTTCATGTATTCACTATGTGCTAATGCTTTGTTCCGGTTCTCTATTAAAAGGAGGCCTTAATATCCCTAAGTTTCCAATAGGACCCCGCTGCCATGGGAGGGTAGGACAAAAGATGTCATGCAAGTTCTTTTCCATAAGCACGTATGACTATATACGGAATACATGCCTACATTACATTGACGAATTGGAGCTAGTTCTGTGTCACCCTATGTTATGGCTGTTACATGATGAACCACATTCGGCATAATTATCCATCACTGATCCGGTGCCTACGAGTTTTCCATATACAGGTTCTCGCTTATTTACTTTCCCGCTGCTACTGTTACAATCACTACAAAATACCAAAAACATTACTTTTGCTGTCTTTACTTTTGTCACCGCTACCACCACTATCATATTACTTTGCTACTAAACACTTTGCTGCAGATACTAAGTTTCCAGGTGTGGTTGAATTGACAACTCAGCTGCTAATACTTGAGAATATTCTTTGGCTCCCCTTGTGTCGAATCAATAAATTTGGGTTGAATACTCTACCCTCGAAAGCTGTTGTGATCCCCTATAATTGTGGGTTATCACCGATCAAGGAGTTTACCTCCGTGGATATCTTTCAGCACTCGCCCTTTGGTGACATACTGAACTCATTAAGGTCTATCTCCTTGTCAGAAGAGCCTGGCCGAACTATGTCCGGCAGGATTGGGATGCGGATGACGAAGAAATTCGCCGTCCACCCACCACCCACCTAGTAGCCACTGTCGACGACTTGACCAACATTCTCGACTTCGATTCTGAAGACATCGACGGCATGGACGACGATGCAGGAGACGAACAAGAACCACTGCCCACAGGGCACTGGACAGCCACCTCATCATATGACATATATATGGTGGACACACCCAAAGAAGGCAATGGCGACGAGACAACGGAGGATGACCCCTCCAAGAAGCAACCCAAGCGCTGGCGTCAGCGGCGCCGCTCTAAGTCCCGCCAAGGCAAAAGCGGTGATACCGGCACAAGATATAATAGCACTCCGGACAGTGCCGAAGATAACAACAATCCCCTCCAGCAAGATGTAGAGCGGGAGGATGGAGAAGCCAGCCCTCCCGAGAGAGCGGCAGATGGAGAGGCGGAGGATGATAATTACATGCCTCCATCCGAAGACGAGGCAAGCCTAGACGACGATGAATTCGTCGTGCCTGAGGATCCCGTCAAACAAGAGCGCTTCAAGCGCCGGCTTATAGCCATGGCAAATAGCCTTAAGAAAAAGCAACAGCAGCTTCAAGCTGATCAAGATTTGCTAGCTGACAGTTGGACTAAAGTCCTTGCGGCTGAGGAATATAAACTCGAACGCCCCTCCAAGAGTTACCCAAAGTGCAGGTTGCTACCCCGACTGGAGGAGGAAGCACCAAAACCTACATCTCCAGCGTATGACGCGGCTGATTGGCCACCCCGTGGCCGCGACAGAGAGGCATTTCAGCCAAAAGCTCAGCCCGCACCCCGACGCCATTCAAATAAAAATGTCAAGGCATGGGGAAATACGCCAGACCTGTGAGACGTATTGGAGGACAAAGCCAAACACGCAAGATTGATCTACGGATCACGAGGGCGCGTCACCTTGCGAGACGATAACCGTCACACCGGATACAGTAAAAGTAAATCCGGCCGGGCCGAACACAGCGGACAAGACTCATCTGAGCTGCGTCACGACATAGCCCAGTACAGAGGCGCCGCACACCCTCTATGCTTCACAGATGAACTAATGGATCACCAGATCCCAGAGGGTTTCAAACCCGTAAATATTGAATCATACGACGGCACAACAGATCATGCGGTATGGATCGAGGACTTCCTCCTGCACATCCACATGGCCCACGGTGACGATCTACACGCCATCAAATACCTCCCACTCAAACTCAAAGGACCAGCTCGGCATTGGCTCAACAGCCTGCTAGTAGAATCCATTGGCTGTTGGGAGGATCTGTAAGCCGCATTCCTCGACAACTTCGAGGGCACTTATGTGCGACCACCAGATGCCGATGACTTGAGCCACATAATTCAGTAGCCAGAGGAATCGGCCAGGCAATTCTGGACATGGTTCCTGACAAAGAAAAATCAAATCGTCGACTGTCCGGATGCAGAGGCCCTAGCAGCTTTTAAGCACAACATCCGTGACGAGTGGCTCGCCCGGCACCTTGGCCAGGAAAAGCCGAAATCTATGGCAGCCCTCATGACACTCATGCCCCGCTTTTACGCGGGAGAAGACAGCTGGCTGGCTCGCAGCAATAATATATCAAAAACCATGGTACTTCGGATACCAAGGATGGCAATGGCAGGTCACGTCGCAACAAACACAAGCGCCGCATCAACAACGACAATACCGAGGATACGACAGTCAATGCCGGATTAAAAGGCTCTAAACCCGGTCAGCGGAAAAAGCCATTCAAAAGAAGCACTCTGGGCCCGTCCAGTTTGGACCGTATACTCGATCGCTCGTGTCAAATACACGGCACCCCCGACAAGCCAGCCAACCACACCAACGGGGATTGTTGGGTATTCAAGCAGGCCGGCAAGTTAAATGCCGAAAACAAAGATAAGGGGTCACATAGCGATGACGAGGAGGAGCCCCGGCAGCCGAACATCGGAGGACAGAAGAGGTTCCCCCCACAAGTGCGGACGGTGAACATGATATACGCAACCCACATCCCCAAGAGGGTGCGGAAGCGTGCGCTAAGGGACGTATACGCGTTGGAGCCAGTCGCCCCAAAGTTCAACCCATGGTCCTCCTGTCCGATCACCTTCGATCGTAGGGACCACCCCACTAGTATCCGTCATGGCGGATTCGCCGCACTGGTCCTAGACCCAATCATTGACGGATTTCACCTCACTCGAGTCCTTATGGACGATGGCAGCAGCCTAAACTTGCTTTATCAGGACACAGTGCGCAAAATGGGCATAGACCCCTCAAGGATCAAACCCACAAAAACGACCTTCAAAGGCGTCATACCAGGTGTAGATGCCCATTGCACAGGCTCAGTCACACTGGAAGTGGTCTTCGGATCCCCGGATAACTTCCGAAGCGAGGAGTTAATCTTCGATATAGTCTCGTTCCGCAGTGGATACCATGCACTGCTCGGGCAAACCGCATTTGCGAGATTCAATGCGGTACCGCACTGTGCATATCTCAAGCTCAAGATGCCAGGATCTCGGGGGGTCATCACAGTCAATGGAAACACAGAGCGCTCTCTCCGCACGGAGGAGCACACTACGGCCTTCGCAGTAGAAGCACAAAGAAGCCTCTTAAGGCAATCCACCAGTTCGGCGATTAAAGACCCGGACACCTTCGAGCGCGCCCGGAGTAATCGGCATCAAGACCGCCTAGCACGTTCTGAGCTCGCATAACAATGTGGCCCTCACCCCAGCCCCAGCCAAACAGCAAAACCCGTGCCACGCGTACATAATTACGCATTGAAAATACCATGGGCATAGGTAGGGAGGGGGCACGACTATGGCACGCCCCAAGACGCGTGAGGGAGTCCTGGATTAGGGGGTGTTCGGATAGCTGAACTATACCTTCCGCCGGACTCCTGGACTATGAAGATACAAGATTGAAGACTCTATCCCGTGTCCAGAAGGGACTTTCCTTGGCGTGGAAGGCAAGCTTGAAGATACGGATGTTTAGAACTCCTACCATTGTAACCGACTTTATGTAACCCTAACCCTCTCCGGTGTCTATATAAACCGGAGGGTTTTAGCCCGTAGGACAACATACACATCAACAATCATACCATAGGCTAGCTTCTAGGGTTTAGCCTCTCTGATCTCGTGGTAGATCAAATCTTGTAGTACCCATATCATCAATATTAATCAAGCAGGACGTAGGGTTTTACCTCCATCGAGAGGGCCCGAACCTGGGTAAAACTTCGTGTCCCCTGCCTCTTGTTACCATCCGGCCTAGACGCACAGTTCGGGACCCCCTACCCGAGATCCGCCGGTTTTGACACCGACATTGGTGCTTTCATCGAGAGTTCCTCTGTGCCGTCGCCGTCAGGCCCGATGGCTCCTACGATCATCAATGGTGATGCAGTCCAGGGTAAAACCTTCCTCCCTGGACAGATCTTCATCTCTGGTGGCTTCGCACTGCGGGCCGATTCACTTGGCCATCTAGAGCAGATCGAAAGCTACGCCTCTGGCCGTCAGGTCAGATTCGGAAGTTTAAACTACACGGCCGACATCCGCGGGGACTTGATCTTCGATGGATTCGAACCACTGCCGAGCGCGCCGCACTGTCACGACGAGCATGATCTAGCTCTGCCGCCGAACATTGCCCTGGAGACCGCACCCGCATCGGCTCCGGCCCCTAGTTCGGAGCCGACCGCGCCGATCAAAGATGGGCGGTTGGACGCCACCTCGGGGGCTGCAATCCCAACGGCGCTTGAGCCGAACACCAGCCCCGTACTCTGCAAGACTCGTGACTCCATGGAGCCGGATTCTTCTCCGGACTCCGAACTCTCCATGCCCCTGCCGAGAGAATCCGATTGGGCGCCGATCATGGAGTTCACGGCCGCGGACGTCTTTCAGCACTCGCCTTTCGGGGATATCCTGAAGTCACTGAAATCTCTCTCTTTATTAGGAGAGCCCTGGCCGGACTACGGCCAGCAAGGTTGGGATTCGGATGATGAAGAAATTCAAAGCCCACCCACCACCCACTTGGTAGCCACTGTCGACGATTTAACCGACATGCTCGACTTCAACTCCGACGACATTGACGGTATGGACGCCGATGAAGGAGACGATGAAGAATCAGCGCCTATCGAGCCCTGGAACGCCACCTCATCATATGACGTATACATGGTGGACGCACCCAAAGATGACGGCGAGGAGCGGAAGGATGCACCGAAGGATTGTTTCCTCAAAAGCAGTTAAAGCGGCGACGCAAGCGCCGCCCCAAATCCCGCCTCGACAGAAATAGCGATCACACTGATCCAGCGCTGGAGCAGGGCGAACCGCTGCCAGACAACGGCAATCCGGATAATCAAACCGAACAAACAAATCCTATCAATGATAATGGTCCGGACGACATAACGCCGGACAGGCACTCGGAGCAGCAGAATACCCGTAAAAGGCTCGTTGCCACCGCAAGGAGCCTCAAAAAGCAGAAGTGGAGGCTCAAGGCCGCGCAAAACACACTCCAATTCAGATGGAGCAAAATACTCAACACTGTAGCAAGGTACAGCGACAATCGCCCCTCCAAGAGCTACCCAAAGCGGAAGCTGCTACCCGAATTCGATGAGGAGGCCTCAGACCTCCCACAACAAAATATCAACGCAGCCACCTGGTCGGATAGACGACCCCTCTACCACCACAGAACGGCATTCAACGCTGCTCACAATACAACACGCGACCCATGCGAGGGCTCGCACCCAAAGGACGGTGCAACAAGATCCATCTATGGACCATGCAAGCGCGCCCCAGCACACAATGCAACACAACAAACATCCGAACAACGCGGCACACCCAGCTACAGGGGTGCCGCACACCCCCTATGCTTCACCGATGAGGTGCTGGACCATGAATTTCTAGAGGGATTCAAGCCCGTAAACATAGAGGCATACGACGGAACAACAGACCCTGGGGTCTGGATTCAGGACTATATCCTTCATATACATATGGCTCGAGGGGATGACCTCCACGCCATCAGGTACTTACCTCTCAAACTCAAAGGCCAGCTCGTCACTGGCTCAAAGGCCTCCCCAAAAGCTCCATCGGAAGCTGGGAAGAGCTCGAAGACGCCTTTCGGGCAAATTTTCAAGGGACTTATGTCCGACCTCCGGATGCGGACGACCTGAGTCATATAACTCAACAGCCCAGAGAGTCAGCCCGAAAGCTTTGGAATAGGTTTCTTACTAAAAAAACCAGATTGTCGACTGTTCGGACGCCGAAGCCTTAGCGGCTTTCAAGCACAGCGTCCATGACGAATGGCTCGCCAGACACCTCGGCCAAAACAAGCCGAGAACGATGGCCGCATTAACAAACCTCATGACCCGCTTTTGCGCGGGTGAGGACAACTGGCTAGCCAGATGTAGCACCAGCGACCCCAGTACATCTGAAGTTAGAGATGGAAACGAGAAATCACGACGCAACAGCAATAACAAACGCCGGAATAAAGAAGACAGCACGAAGGGCATGGCAGTAAATGCCGGATTCAAAGTCCCTCGGCCAAACCAAAAGCCACCCTCGAAAGGCACCAGGGATGAATTGTCCAACCTCAACAAAATCCTGGACCAAGTATGTCAGATCCATAGTACCCCTGGCAAACCTGCTAATCATACCCACAGAGAATGTTGGGTCTTCAAGCAGTCCGGCAAGCTCAACACCATACACAAGGGGGAGGATACACCAAGTGAAGACGAGGACGAACCTCCCAAGCAAGACAAGGGGGAACAAAAGAAATTTCCACCCGAAGTCAAAACAGTAAACGTGTTACACGTGATCAAGAGAAAAAACAATGCGGCACTCCCAGAAAAATATACCCAAGTGCCTGTCACCGCGAAGTCCCGCCACTGGTCATCTCAACCGATCACCTTCGACCATCGCGATTACGCATCAAGTATCCGGCACGCAGGATGGGCTGCCCTGGTATTAGACCCAGTAATTGGCGGATACCACTGCACACGAGTCTTGATGGATGGCGTCAGTAGCCTAAACCTAATATATCAGGATACAATCCGCGGGATGGGGTTAGACCCAACACAAATTCTCCATAGCAATACTACCTTTAAAGGAGTAACGCCAGGCCCAGGGGCCCGTTGTATGGGCTCCCTCCTACTACAAGTTATATTCGGCTCCCCCGATAACTTCCGTCGCGAGCATTTAACTTTCCACATCGCTCTGTTTAAAAGTGGCTATCAAGCACTACTCGGATGCGAAGCTTTCGCTCGCTTTAATGCAATACCACACTACGACTCCCTAACACTCAAGATGCCCGGTCCACGTGGCATCATTTCAGTGCACGGAAATATCAAGCAATCTCTGCGCGCCGAAGAGAGTGAGGCTGCCTTGGCAGCCGCACACTAAAGGCGCCCGGACCAGCAAAAGCATCCAATAGGTTGTTAAGACCTCAGACACAACTAATCGAGTCTGGCGCCACTACTTATACTGAATAAACGGTCACACACTTATTTTTCAATACAAGGGGCTCAACGCACGCAAACAAGTGGCAATTTCTTATTATCTTGAACTATACATGGTTTCTTTAGAAAACTATCCTTTTGCACGACAACTTTTTTACCTAAATTCCTCTCTTTTACAGATGATCATCGTGCTACACCGGTCCAGGATACGGCACAACGGAGACACAAGCGCAGACGTGCAGCAGGGACCCGCCCCAAGGATTCTTTTTAGATTAAGACCCTGCGTAAACCTTTTTTACTGTCTCTTGTTGATACATATCCACCATTGAGAAGGATGTTGATGTCTTGGCATGTGGCCACGCCAGAACAATGCACGTACCTGGACACAAGGGACTTCTTACAAAGGCCATTCTTCAGGCCCGGTTTATACCATAAAGACCGAATACCTTAGGGAGTGTTCGGCGTCGCGAGTTTGGCCCTATATGCATCAGCTCCGAATCATTGTCTTTGGTCAAATGTTGGGTTTGCCCGGCTCCTGTGTTTTGGTGCCTTGCGTTCCGCTTTACCGGCTAAGGTAGCACTAGGAGAACTAATGCGATTGTGCCCTGGTTCATCCGGACGAGCACCTCAGTAGAGAAAGCCGAAAACTGACTGTCATGATCTAGCGTGAGTCTGGTCAACCACTCGATGACCCATGGAAATGTTAGAATTCCTCCGCCTTAACGAAGGGCCGCTTTCCGGCCAGGCATATACGCACCTCGGGATCGGGAGAGTGTGGAGCCACCAGGGGCTATCTAGTAGCCCCATTGTCAAACTCCTATGGCTAAGTGAAAGTGTTAAAGCATTATAGTCCGGTTGCCTCGCTCGCTCCGCTATCACCTCCTTAATAGGAGCAAGACGTTGGGTTAAGTGTGAACGCGTGTTTTTGCGAACACCTCTGCATTATATGTGTGGGAGTTGAAGCCGACGACTGCAATCTTTCAGGTTATACACATGTATACATAAACGGTCGCCCAGGAGGCATCACATTACTTTCAGGAAAAAGTATAAAAGTAGCCTTATAAAAATTTATAAAAGCATTTCGCTTACAATGAGATTACATGTCACTCAAACATAATATTTTTTGAGCACTGGGTCTCTATCAAATGAGCACCCTCAAGAACTTCCTCAAAGTAGTGCTCAGCAGCCTTTCGACCTATGGCCGAATCCTGCGCTGCAACAACGGTAGCATCCATCTCTGCCCAATATGCTTTAGCACGGGCAAAGGCCATCCGTGCGCCTTCTATGCACGCCGACCTCTTCATCGCATTTATGCATGGCACCACATCGAGGACCTGCTGCACCAAGCTGAAATAGCTGCTCGGTTTTGACCTTCCCGGCCATAGCTGGTCCACAATAGACCTCATGGAGAGTCCGGACAACCTATTTAGTTCGGCCCATTCGGCTAATTGGTCCTTCAACGAAAGCGGACGCTCGGGAGAATGGAATTGCCTCCAGAATAGCTGGTCTACTTCATGGTTCGTCTGACTCTGGAAGTACTTGGCCGCATCGGCAGCGCTCGCTGCCAAATCCATATACGCATCCTCCAAACTCCACAGCCGATCCAGAGGGGCATACCGTGGATCTCCATACTTCCTTTGCAGCATAAAGGACTTCCCGGCTACAATATCCCCGGCTTCCTGCAGCTCCTCCTTTGCCCTCATAGCAGAGCGGAGGTCTTTTCCCGTTGTAGCAGCCTTCTCAAGGTCCGATGCCTTCGCCTGGTTTTCCTTCTCAAGAGCCCGGCAACGGTCTATGGTGGCTTATAATTCTACGGCCATATTGGCCATCTTCTCCTGGCTCTCGCCATGTGCGGCCTTCTCGGCTCGCAACTCTTCGGCCGCCTTCAAAGCAGCTGCATTACCCAATCTTGCTTGTTCCTTGGCTCGGGCAAGTTCCGCCCGCAAGGCTTCAACAGTGGTAGCTCCATCTGCAGTCATAACATGTTAAAAACACTGGCATCATACTCTTCCTATGTGGCGTTTACCAGACAAGGACACTAGGAGCCTCGGGGATCTGCCGCATCGGCATCTGCCGCATCCAACTGCCGTTCTAAACGAGCAAACTGGCTAGTCTGGCTGGCCACCGGAGCTTCCATCTCCTGCACATAAAGGAAGTTTGGTTATTACCTGGGAATATGATCCTCCATTCTTCATCGTTTCTGACGACAACCAGAGTATCAGGGGCTACTATCTACACAGGGCACACCTAGCATGTGCAGGACTATTACACATTCCTTTTATGTACCTCAGAGCCTGTCAGTAGACTCATAAAAGCTTCATGCAATCCGCTTTCGGCGGACGATATCCTCTCCATCACCGTATTCATCAGCACACGGTGATCATCTGAGATGGCTGCTTGCCCCACCAACTCCCTCAGAACGTCCGATCGCACACTAGACGGCGCCGGACTCTTTTGTCTGCTCTCTTCGGGAGCCGGACACTGGGAGCCTCGGGGATCAATAGGATTACCTTCAGGCCTCACCGGACTCGGAGAGGCCCTCCACGACGACACTTCAGGGTCGCCCGCTTCTGGAGCGGAGGAGTCCGAAGGAGGCGTCTCTCTCTCCATCATCTCTGGAAGAAGATCCCCCGAAGACGAGCTCATTTGAGAGGGGCTAAGGCCCGAACTGCACAAATATATGCGGTGGTTATTTTCTCAGAAGAAAAGGATGGCATATCTTTACTATTAAAGTTTTCGGGTCACTTACGACTCCCGGGAGAATTGATCCCCCCGCGGACTTTGTGCGCCAGCAGCGCCCCCCAAGGTAGGGCCCCCGGTGGAAGATTTCTTCTCCCGTTTGGAAGCTTCGGCTTCCGAATTCCCGGGCGTAGTCCTTTTCCTCTTCCGGTCGTCTTCCTTCACGGAGACGCTCGCTCCCTCAGTTAGAATAGGCAGCGTTGGGGGCCTGCGTCCGCCCGCATTATCCTCCACAGTATCTTCCTTCAAGGGATCCGGGCAAGGAGCGGTCTGGAGCATCTTTTCCAATACCGGATTCTCCAAACCGTCAGGGAGGGGGGCCGAACACCGAATCAACTTCGCCTTTGTTAACCAGTCCTGGTCGAAAAAGCAAACTCTCAGAAATAACTTCATAACGAAGGGAAGATAATATGTTCGGCCGGAAGATTCCTTACCTGATCGGCGGCGCGGTTACTACTCAGGCCCACGTCCTCGGTGATTTCCGGACACTCTACTTGAGGTCCGAAAAATGACTTATACATATCCTCGTGCGTCAGGCCGAGAAAATTTTGAATGCCACGCGGACCCTCGGGATTGAACTCCCACAAGCGAAGGGGCCGACGTTTGCAAGGCTGGACTTGACGAACCAGCATAACTTGTATTACTGCAACCAAACTGAGATCTTCGTTGAAGAGATCTCGAATGCGGCTCTGCAGTAAAGGCACGTCCTTGGCTGGACCCCAGCTCAGTCCTCTGCTGATCCATGACATCAGTTGTGGTGGAGGACCCGAGCGAAAAATGGGGGCGGCCGCCCACTTGGTACTTCTAGGAGTCGTGATGTAGAACCACTCCTGTTGCCACAATGCAGACACCTCTGGGATGGAACCTTTGGGCCACGGAGCTCCCGTCATCTTGCGTATTGAGGCGCCTCCACACTCTGCATGTTTCCCTTCGATCATCTTCGGCTTTACTTCAAAGGTCTTGAGCCATAAGCCAAAGTGGGGGGTAACCCAGAGAAAGGCCTCGCATACGACAACAAAAGTCGTGATATGCAGGAAGGAGTCCGGAGCTAGATCATGGAAATCTGGCCCATAATAAAACATCAAGCCCCTGACGAAAGGATCCAGTGGAAAACCTAGACCTCGGAGGAAGTGGGAGACGAACACGACGCTCTAGTTGGGTTTGGGAGAGGGGACGGCCTGCCCCCGGGGAGGCAGCCGATGCAACATCTCGGCGGTCAGATACCTGGCCTCCCCCAACTTTTTAATATCTTCTTCCATGACGGAGGAGGGCATCCATCGGCCTTGAAGGCTGGATCCAGACATGACTGAAGGTTCGGAGCACCTGACCTGAGCTTTGGGCGATTGAGCTTGAGGCGGGGGAAGGATTCGATTGAGCACGGGAGGGAAAAGGTAAAAGCTTTGTCCCTTTATAAAGAGGGTGGATATCAAGCGCCCTCCCCGTGTCCGTTTGGACTTGCCTATGATCTAGGAGTCCTAGAAACGGTTGGGTTACCCACGCCCGTATTGATGAGAATCCCATAATAAGGGGACACGATCTCTGCTTTAACAAGATGTGCTAAGGAAACCACCTCGCATAACACGCTGAGGTGGGTAATTAAACGACTCGGATAAAGGCTTGGCCATGGTGTGTCGCACCATGGAATACGTCAGCAGATTAGATTTGTATAAATATTATTCTCTCTATGGCAGTATGTGGAAACTTGTTTTGCAGAGCCGGACACTATCTTTGTGTTTAAGATCTTCTATGAAGTACTTGGAGGAGGAACCCGCCTTGCAATGCCGAAGACAATTTGCGCGCCGGACTCGTCGTCATTGAAGCCTGGTTCAGGGGCTACTGAGGGAGTCCTGGATTAGGGGGTGTTCGGATAGTCGAACTATACCTTCCGCCAGACTCCTGGACTATGAAGATACAAGATTGAAGACTCCGTCCCGTGTCCAGAAGGGACTTTCCTTGGCGTGGAAGGCAAGCTTGAAGATATGGATGTTCATATCTCCTACCATTGTAACCGACTTTATGTAACCCTAACCCTCTCAGGTGTCTATATAAACCGGAGGGTTTTAGCCCGTAGGACAACATACACATCAACAATCATACCATAGGCTAGCTTCTAGGGTTTAGCCTCTCTGATCTCGTGGTAGATAAACTCTTGTAATACCCATATCATCAATATTAATCAAGCAGGACGTAGGGTTTTACCTCCATCGAGAGGGCCCAAACCTGGGTAAAACTTCGTGTCCCCTGCCTCCTGTTACCATCCAGCCTAGACGCACAGTTCGGGACCCCCTACCCGAGATCCGCCGGTTTTGACACTGACAACGCGGCTCAACCGCACTAGGGGCTTCCCGCCTTATTATTTTTCCTCTCTTTCAGGACTTTACTCTCTGGAAACCCCGCCCGGCAGTATGTTCGCCGGGCACACGATACAACAACCAAGGAGGCAGAAAGCTGTGTCGCATCATGGAATTCCCAGGTGGTCTCTGATAACGAGTAAAATACATGCTTTCAATACCATTCCTTAGCTTGCCCTTGGAGGGGACATGTCAAATAGTCCTACTTTTTGCTTATCGCACTACTTGTATCATTCTGCTTCGACGCACCTTTTTGAATAAACAATGCATAGCACTAGACTATTGTCGCATTCTCCATTCTTTGTTTTTTTATATATGTTCATCCATGACATTCAGCACCCGTACACTCTGGTACGGCCAATACGCCAGGGGCTTAAGCGTACCCCATAATACGGTGTGAGAAGTCCGAACACTTTCAACAGTGTGTCACCCCAAACTTATAGCATTATATGCATCAGCTCCGAATCATGTCTTGGGTCAATAGTTGGGTTTGCCCGGCTCCCATGTTTTGGTACCTTATGTTCCGCTATATCGGCTAAGGTAGCACTGGGAGAACTACTGCAATTGTGCCCCGGTTCAGCTGGGCTAAGCACCTCAGTAGAGAAAGCTAAAACTGACTGTCATGATAAGGCGAGAGCTGGTCTCTATTCGAGAGGTCTCGAGTCCCTAAAGACTTATGCCGCTTAGAGCGAGGAGTCGGCTTTGTCCGGCTTAAGGCGTGTATAGCGCCCCGAATTCAGCCTTCCGAATACTAGGGGCTTCGACAAAATTTAAAATTGTAGAATTCTATGGCTAAGTGAGCGTGATAAAGCAATATAGTCTGATTGCCTTGTTCGTTGTGCTGAGCACCTCCCTCGAAGGACCCAACAATTGGAAAAAGAGTGCTCAGGTTTCTACCGAACACCCCAGCACTCGTGGCACGGGGGCAGAAGCCGACGACTGGCCATCTCTCAGATTTGATAAACAGCCGCACAGAAGGTAATATTTTAAATTCAAACAAGCGTTGCATAGCACATATGAACAAGTTTTCATAATACAGGATCACACGAGCAAGTTTATCCAAAAATTACATCTTTCGCACACTCGTCCGCCACAAGATGGGCACCCTTCAGGACACCCTCATAATACATCTCGGGGTGGCGATGCTCCTTGCCCTGCGGCGGCCCCTCCTTCACCAGCTTCTCGGCGTCCATCTTGGCCCAGTGCACCTTGGCACGGGCAAAAGCCCGGCGGGTACCTTCGATACAGATGGACCGCTTGATGACTCCCACCCATGGGCAGGCAGCTACAAGCCACCGCACCAGGTTGAAGTAGCTGTTGGGGAGGGAGTCGCCAGGCCACATCCGGACTATAAAGCCCTTCATGGCCTATTCGGCCGCCTTGTGCAGCTCAACCAGTTGCTTCAGCTGGTCGCTCATAGGCATCGGGTGTTCAATCCCAGTATACTGAGACCAGAACAACTTCTCCGTCGAGCTTCCCTCCTCGGCCTGGTAATATTTCGTGGCATCCGACACGCTGCGGGGCAAATCTGCGAATGCTCCTGGAGAGCTCCGGACTCGGGTAAGTAACAAGTAATTTACTTTCACATGCTTGCTTTGCATATTGAATGCCTTACCCACCGCTATCTTGCTCATTGCCTCAATCTCCTGAAGGGTCTTTTGGGCTTCAGCCTTGGCATTCTTTGCGCTCTCGAGGGCCGCGGCAAGCTCGGACTCTCGCGTCTTCGAGTCAAGCTCCAAAGCCTCGTGGTGCGTCACGAGAGCCTGGAGCTCTTGCTGCACCTCGCCCACCCGTGCCTCTTGTCTTTCCCGCTCGGTGCGCTCCCAGGCCGCTTTGTTTTCGGCCTCGGACAGCGCTTGCTTCAGGGTCGCCACCTCGGTCGTGGCCCCTGGCACATTCATAATGATCCTGTCATTTCGCAACCACATTTTCTTTTATATATAGACAAGGTATTACTTACCTTTGTTCTCCTTGAGCTGCCTCTTGGCAAAGCCGAGCTCTTTCTCGGACCCCTCGAGGTCCTACTTCAATGCGGCGACCTCCGCAGTCAGTGCGGCAGAGGTCAGCAGCGAAGCCTGCATACGCATACAGACATGCTTATATTAGACTCCTACAGATATTATTTGAACCTCTATTCGGCTTTTCTTTGTGAACACCAAACAGAGCATCAGGGGCTACTGTCTATGCGGTAATATTTTTCCTATATTTTAAATACTTACCTCAAAGCCTGTTAGAAGGCTGGCACAGGCTTCAGTCAGTACGCTCTTGGCGGACTAAACCTTCTTGATCACCGCACTCATAATAGTGCGGTGCTCTTCGTCTATGGAAGTGCCGTGAAGCGCTCCCAGCAGGTTGTCTGGTGCCTCTGGATGGACAAAGGTCACCGGCACGGGCGTCTTGCCCCTTTTGGAAGGGGCCACCTGCCCAAGTCCGGAACCACTTGAGGTTCCGGCGTGGTGTTCGGCTAAGGGCCGAACTTGGAGCCCCCAGGAGCCTTACTCCCTTTGCTCCCGGAGTCCGGAAGGTCGCCTTGAGGCACCTCCAGGACTGTCTCCCCTCGGCCTGGTGCCTCTTGAGACAATACCTCGGCATTGTCCGTAGGGCAAGGGGAGGAGGCGGCCGGAAGTGGATCGCTATCCATATCCGATGAGGATACGTTGATACGGGCTTGGGGCGGTCTGCATAATCATATTCGGCGTTAGGAGAAGTAGTGCGACAAGGGTATGCTATGAGTTACTCTGGTATCCGAATACTTACGACTTCGCCAGGGGCTTGGCCCTAAGCAGCCACTTGTCTTCGCCTTCGGTGGCGGTGGTGGAGCAGTCCGGAAGAAGAGTCCTTCCCTTCTTGGACCCTTCGGCCTCTCCGGTTGGGGCGGCCTTCCTTTTCTTGTCTCCCCCGGCTGGAGGGGGAGCATATTCATCTTCCTCCTCGTTTTCATGGGAGTAGTGTGTAGCGGAGTTATCGGACGATGAGTCCAATACCACCTGGCGCCGGGAACTCTTTCGGGTTCCCTTGGCCTTCTTCTTGGTCTTCTCCGGCACCTCACAAGGAGCCGGAGTCAGCAGCTCCGTCAGGAGAGCGTCCATAGTGTCTTCGAGCAGAGGGGCCGGATAGTTAATCTGCTCTGATTTCTCCACCCAGTCCTGTCAAAGGCATGGGAGCTCAGACCCCGCACATGGTTAAGCTATGGGAAATAAATATCCTACCGGATGTACAGAACTTACCGAATTCGCAGGGCGCTTCGCGCTTAACCCGCGGTCCTCGGTAAGAGAAGGAGGGACCTTGGCACCCTTGAATAGCACCTCCAGACGTCCTTGTGCATCGTGTCGAATAGCTCGTGTAGAGTCTGGTGCTGGGCCGGGTCGAACTCCCATAAGTTGAAATCCCGTTGTTGACACGGGAGGATCCGGCAGAAGAGCATGGCCTGGACTATGTTGACAAGGTTAAGTTTCTTGCTTATCATATTCCGGATACACTTCTGGAGTCCGTCCAACTCCACCGATGAACCCCAAGACAGGCCCTTCTCCTTCTAGGAAATGAGCCGCGTGGGGAATCCGGATCGAAACTCGGGGGCCGCCACCCAGTTGGTGTCACACGGCTCGGTGATGTAGAACCACCCCGATTGCCACCCCTTTATGGTCTCCACGAAGGAGCCCTCGAGCCATATAACGTTGGGCATTTTGCCCACCATGGCTCCGCCGCATTCCGCTTGTTGGCCGCCCACCACCTTCGGCTTGATATTGAAGGTCTTCAGCCACAGGCCGAAGTGGAGCCGGATGCGGAGGAAAGCCTCGCACACGAGATGAACGCCGAGATGTTGAGGATGAAATTTGGGGCCAAATCATGAAAGTCCAGCCCATGATAGAACATGAGGCCGCGGACGAATGGATGGAGGGGAAACCCCAGTCCGCGGACGAAGTGGGGGAGGAAAACCACCCTTTTGTGAGGTTCCGGGGTAGGGACGACTTGCCCCGCGGCTGGCAGACGGTGCGCGATATCCACGGCTAAGTATATGGCTCCACGTAGCTTTTTGATGTGTCCCTCCGTAACGGAGGAGGACATCCACTTGCCTCCCGCTCCGGACATGTTTGGAGAGAGTTGAGGAGAAGGATGTGGACTTGGGCATTGGAGCTCGAGTGCGCAAGAATGGATGAGCAAGGAGGAAGAAGGCATTGGTAGAAAAAGGTGAGCCCTTATCCCTTTATAAGGGCGGACGAAACTATGCGCCCCCACTAGCCTAGTAAAACTCGCTTATCCCCCAAGCACCGTAATTAATGGCGCGGTTGAGTTACCCACGTTCATATTGATGGGAATCCCGTGATAAGGGGACACGATCTCTGCTTCGACAAGACGTGCCAAGAAAACCGCCTCGCGAAACACGCTGAGATAGGTTATGAAAAAGGATTTGAATAAAGACCTGGTTGTGGTGTGATGTCACACTACGGGGTGCGTCAGCAGATTCGATTTGTGTAAATATTATTCCCTCTACGGTGGTATGTGGAACTTATTTTGCAGGGTCGGACACTATCCTTGTATTCAAATTCTTTCGTGGTGTATTCGAAGGAGGAACCCGCCTTGCAATGCCAAAGACAACACTGCACGCCGGACTCATCGTCATTGAAGCCTGGTTCAGGGGCTACTGAGGGAGTCCTGGATTAGGGGGTCTCCGGACAGCTGGACTATATCATTTGGCCGGACTGTTGGACTATGAAGATACAAGATTGAAGACTTCGTCTCGTGTACGGATAGGACTCTCCTTGGCGTGGAAGGCAAGCTAGGAAATACGGGTATGTATATCTCCTCCTTTGTAACCGACCTTGTGTAACCCTAGCCCCCTCCGGTGTCTATATAAACCGGAGGGTTTTAGTCCGTAGGACAACATACAATCATACCATAGGCTAGCTTCTAGGGTTTAGCCTCTCCGATCTCGTGGTAGATCAACTCTTGTACTACTCATATTATCAAGAATAAATCAAGCAGGACGTAGGGTTTTACCTCCATGAAGAGGGCCCGAACCTGGGTAAAACATCGTGTCCCCTGCCTCCTGTTACCATCCGCCTTAGACGCACAGTTCGGGACCCCCTACCCGAGATCCGCCGGTTTTGACACCGACAGGAACCATAAGCCAGGGCTTGAGACCTTTTAAGATTTCCTGATTTGCTCTCTCAGCTTGACCATTGGATTGAGGATGAGGTACAGAAGAAACATCAAGCCGGATATGCTCACGTTGACAAAACTCCTCTATAGCCCCTTGGGATAGATTAGTGCCATTGTCAGTGATAATGCTGTGTGGAAAACCAAAATGAAAAATCACCTTTTTCATGAACTGAACCGCCGTGGCCGCATCACACTTACTCACTGGCTCTGCCTCAACCCACTTTGTGAATTTGTCAACTGCCACTAAAAGATGTGTCTTTTTATCCTTAGACCTTTTGAAAGGTCCAACCATGTCAAGCCCCCAGGCCGCAAACGGCCAGGTGATTGGAATCATCCGCAACTCTTGAGCCGGCACATGTGCTCGTCGTGCGAATTTTTGACATCCATCACACCTACTGACCAGATCTTCTGCATCAGCATGAGCCGTTAACCAGTAAAAACCAAGATGAAAAGCTTTGGCCACAAGAGATTTTGACCCGGCGTGATGACCACAATCGCCTTCATGGATCTCATGAAGTATTTCTTGGCCTTCTTCAGGAGAAACACACCGCTGAAACGCTCCGGAGACAATGCGATGGTATAATTCTCCATCAGAAATCGTCATTGACTTAGACCGCCGGGTTATCTGTCGGGCCAGGGTCTCATCAACTGGCAACTCGCCCCGGGTCATGTAAACCAAGAACGGCAATGTCCAATCTGGGATGACGTGAAGAGCCTCCACCAACTATGCCTCCGAGTCAGGAATGGCCAGATCTTCTTCTGTAGGCAATTTAACAGATGGTTTATGCAAAACATCCAAAAAGGTGTTAGGTGGCACCGGCTTACGCTGAGATCCCAACCGGCTTAAAGCATCAACCGCTTCGTTCTTCCTACGGTCAATGTGCTCCACCTGATAACCTTTAAAATGTCCTGCAACAGTATCAACTTCACGGCAATAAGCCGCCATGAGAGGGTCCTTGGAATCCCACTTGCCTGACACCTATTGAGCCACCAAATCTGAGTCGCCAAGGCACCGGACCCGGCTTAGGCTCATTTCTTTCGCCATTCGGAGACCATGGAGCAAAGCTTCATATTCTGATGTGTTCTTAGTACAAGGAACATTAAATGCAGCACATAACAAAACTTGTCACCTCGAGGGGAGGTTAAAGCAACTCCAGCCCCCGAGCCCTCTAACTGTCTGGACCCATCAAAATGAATAGTCCAATACGTGTTGTCTGGTTTCTCTTCTGGCATCTACATCTCTGTCCAGTCATTAATAAAGTCAACCAGTGCTTGAGACTTGATCGCAGTACGTGGCACATACTTCAACCCATGAGACCCAAGTTCAATGGCCCACTTGGCGACTCGTCCAGTAGCCTCTCTATTCTGGATGATGTCTCCCAAAGGCACAGAGCTAACCACAGTGACCAGGTGACCCTGAAAGTAATGTTTGAGTTTCCGGCTTGCCATGAACACCCCGTACACGAGCTTCTGCCAATGTGGATATCTTTGTTTAGATTCAATCAGCACCTCACTGACGTAATAAACCGGCCGTTGAACTGGATGTTCCTTGCCAACCTCCTTGCGCTCCACCACAATTGCCACACTAATAGCCCGTGAGTTAGCGGCTACGTATAACAATAGCAGCTCTTTCTCAACCGGAGCAGCAAGAACCGGCGGCTCAACAAGCTGTTTCTTCAGATCCTCAAAAGCAGAGTTTGCAGCATCGCTCCAAACGAAATCATCTGTTTTCTTCATCATCTGATACAAAGGCATCGCCTTCTCCCCTAACTGGCTTATGAACCGGCTCAAAGCAGCAACACGACCCGCCAGCCGTTGAACATCATTGATGCATGTTTGTTTGGCCAGGGCTGTGATTGCCTTAATTTTCTCTAGGTTAGCTTCAATACCTCGGTTGGACACCAAAAAACTCAAAGAGCTTGCCAGCTGGGACTCCAAAAACACACTTGGCCGGGTTAAGCATCATTTTGTAGACCCGGAGGTTATCAAAGGTCTCTTTCAAATCTGTGACCAAGGTTTCCTCTTTCCTGGACTTTACCACTATATCATCCACATAGGCATGAACATTACGCCCAATCTGATTATGAAGGCAATTCTGCATACACCGTTGATAAGTTGCCTGGGCACTCTTAAGCCCGAAGGGCATAGACACATAGCAGAAGGCTCCAAACGGAGTGATGAAAGTTGTCTTCTCCTGGTCCTTGACTGCCATCTTGATCTGATGATAACCTGAATAAGCATCCAGAAAACTCAAACGCGCGCAACCCGCCGTAGCATCGATGATCTGATCAATACGGGGGAGAGCAAAAGGGTCAGCTGGACAAGCTTTGTCTAAATCGGTGTAATCCACACACATACGCCAGGTGCCATTCTTTTTTAGTACAAGCACCGGGTTGGTCAACCACTCTGGGTGAAAGACTTCCACAATGAACCCGGCCGCCAAGGGCCAGGCCACCTCTTCTCCAATGGCCTTCTGCCTTTCCTCGTTGAACCGTCGGAGAAATTGCCTGATCGGCTTAAACTTTGAATCAATATTGAGAGTGTGCTCAGCGAGTTCTCTCGGGACACCTGGCATGTCAAAAGGTTTCCATGCAAAGATGTCCCGGTTCTCACAGATGAACTCGATGAGCGCGCTTTCCTATTTTGGATCCAAGTTGGCACTGATGATGGATTGCTTGGATGAGTCGCCGGGCACAAAATCAACCGTCTTGGTGTCATCAGCTGACTTGAATTTCAACACTGGTTCATGCTCCGTTGTTGGCTTATTTAAAGACGTCATGTCTGCCGGGTCAACATTATCCTTATAAAACTTTAACTCCTCTGTTGCACAAACAGACTCAGCATATGCAGCATCTCCTTCTTCACACTCCAGGGATATTTTCCGGCTTCCATGTACTGTAATGGTGCCCTTATAACCCGGCATCTTGAGCTGCGATACACATAACACGGCCGAGCCATGAATTTGGCGTAAGCCGGCCGTCCAAACAAAGCATGATTTGGGCTTTTGATCTTAACCACCTCAAAAGTTAATTTCTCCGCTCTGGAATCATATTCATCCCCAAAGGCTACTTCCAGTTCAATCTTACCAACTGGGTATGCCGACTTGCCAGGTACCACACCGTGAAAAATAGTGTTGGATTGCTTAAGACTCATATCAGTCAACCCCATCCGACAAAACGTCTCATAGTAGAGGATGTTGATGCTACTGCCTCCATCCATGAGTACTTTAGTGAATTTAAATCCACCAACCTGAGGTGCCACTACCAAGGCCAAGTGACCCGGATTATCAACCCGGGGAGGATGATCCTCTCTGGTCCACACAATAGGTTGTTCTGACCACCGTAAGTAACGCGGAATCGCCGGCTCAACGGCATTGACAGCCCTCTTGTGAAGCTTCTGGTCCCTCTTGCACAAGCTAGTGGTAAATACATGATATTGCCCACTATTCAACTGTTTTGGGTTGCTCTGATATCTGTACTGCTACTGATTACCTTGGCCGGGTTGTGGATTATAACCTCCCTGGTTACCCGCATGTCCCTGACCGTGAAAGCCGCCTCCACCTGAACCGGCACCCGGGCCATGAAAGCCGCCTCCACCAGAACCGCCGCCAGGGCCGTGACTTCCATCAAATGCATTTGAATTTTTAAACGCATTCATGATTGTACAGTCCTTCCACAGATGGGTGGCTGGCTTCTCCCGGGTGCCGTGTCTTAGACAAGGTTCATTCAATAGTTGCTCAAGGGTGGGTGGGGGAGTCCTGGATTAGGGGGTGTCCAGATAGCCGGACTATACCTTCGGCCGAACTCCTGGACTATGAAGATACAAGATTGAAGACTTCGTCCCGTGTCCGAGAGGGACTTTCCTTGGCGTGGAAGGCAAGCTTGGCGATACGGATATGTAGATCTCCTACCATTGTAACCGACTCTATGTAACCCTAGCCCTCTCCGGTGTCTATATAAACCGGAGAGTTTTAGTCCGTAGGACGAACAACAATCATACCATAGGCTAGCTTCTAGGGTTTAGCCTCCTTGATCTCGTGGTAGATCTACTCTTGTACTACCCATATCATCAATATTAATCAAGCAAGACATAGGGTTTTACCTCCGTCAAGAGGGCCCGAACCTGGGTAAAACATCGTGTCCCCTGCCTCCTGTTACCATTTGGCCTACACGCACAGTTCGGGACCCCCTACCCGAGATCCGCCGGTTTTGACACCGACATTGGTGCTTTCATTGAGAGTTCCTCTGTGTCGTCACTTTTAGGCCCGATGGTTGCCTCACTCCTACACCACCATTGGAGGAAAATGATCTATCAGCCTAGAATGTGCAGTATGGAGGAATTGAAGGGATAAAAAACGCTAACCTCTATTGGAAGTAATTCGGTCGAGAAGCCATAGTGGGTTGGTGTAACGCCCAATACGCGATCCTAACCCGACAAAGATTTGCAAGTCTCGCTAAGGATAGAAGCACATATTGGAGACATCCTGACATGTGACTAATATCATACACGCAAGTGTCACATGTCAACAAAGGTGGACATCACAACATAATGCCATACAATTAGAGAAAAGATATGAGTGTTTAAGTTGGCTGGGACGGCTTTGGTTTAAAAGAGTGAGTGAGTGAGGAGTTAGCCGGGCCTCGTTGGATTCTCTCTCCCCTCTGGTTACTCTCTTTTCCATTTAGTTTAACACAAAGCTTTGAGAAAAGACCACAGAGTTATGGGAAGAGTTTGGCAAGGAGGAAAACACCCTTGACTCCAGGAAGTACAGAGAATTTAATAAATGTGGTTTGGGGACTTTTACAGACTATAAATTTAAACATGTTTGAATTTAATTCAAACTTGTCTCAATTTAAAACCTAACCAAACCAAATCCAAATGGGCTGAAATTTTAGATGGTGATACTACATAATAAATATGATTTATGGGCACGACAGGAACAATTATTTGAGCAACTAAAATTTGAATGTGATTCAATTAAATACGATGAATAGGGAAAAGAAAAGAAGTTGCACTATATGGAGTTTGATACTTGCATGAATTCAAGTTGGAGTTGAGCATGGGGCAAAAATAAATGGTGCACGACCTCAAGGGAATTTGGCATGATGGTTTAAGGAATGGTCTAAGAAGAAGAAGACACAACCACATTCAAATAAAAGAACACAAGCACCACAATATCATGGAGATGATGCATGATGCAAAAATAAATAACATGGAGGCACACCAACATCAACATAACATGCAAGCATGAGCATATCACAAATTGACGAAGTCTTGGTCTTGGGTTGTTACAACACTCCCCCACTTACAAGAGATCTCGCCCCAAGATCTTAAGAATGAAAAGGATGAAGAGGTAAAACTAAGTTGCTTCTTTGACAAACAAGTGAAACCAATGAACCTTGGAGGTTACAAAGAGATAAATTATGGCACAAGAAACAAGTAGGAATTTCAAACCACTTTGGTTAATTGGTGTAAGGGCATATTTCTCCCTAAGTGGTTTTGGTGATTGATGACAATGCATTTCCGGAATAATCATGTGCATTGAGCATTTCAGATATCTCATGTCTAGGCACAAGATGATTCGGTGCCCCTCGGAGCCTATCGAAGACAATGTTTCTCTATGTTTCTTTTCGGTGGAGTTGAGTCGTAGGAAAGTCGTACTATTAAGAGGGGGTCCACTTCGGAAAGGTTAGGGTGGAATCAACACGTACACATCTGTTCCTTTGCACCACCTTTCCTTGTGTCGTTGGAGCACCGGTTGTTTCCCTTGTCATTGCGAAGACGAAGGCTTCCTAGTGCTATTGTTTTGTGGTGTGCGGTAGTACTACTCAAGGGAGCAGTTGTACTGTAGCTGCCCACGGTAGTACCGCCCACGACAGTGGTAGTACCGCGAGTGCGGTAGTATCGTAGCCTTTGGCCCAGAACGGTGGCGTGAGCGAAAGTAGGGGCGGAAGTAATTTTTTACTTCCGCGCCCTACGCGATAGTACCGCTCCCTGTAAGCTGTAGTATCATGCCAGATTTTTGCACTGACCAAAACTCGGCGGAAGTAGCCACGGATGTAATTTTATTAGTCTGTGCCTTCCCAGCCCAGAATGGGCCCTGCCTTACGGAAGTACCGCAAGGGCGCGCGGTAGTACCGCTCCGGCGGTTCTACCGCTCATTGCCTTGTGCAACAGGGCCTCACCTGGCTCCTGCCGCGCGAGCGGTAGTACTGCATGCCTGTGCAGTAGTACCGTGGGTATGTGCAGTAGTACCACATGTCGTGGTCTGAGTAGGTGGCTAACAGTTGGATTTTTCCTCACACTATATAAGGGAGGGTATTCTTCCCCTAGTTGACCACCTCTTCCCTTCCTAAGCGCTCAAAGCTCCATTTTCTCCCGATCTATCTCCCTAGCCAATCAAACTTGTTGATTTTCTAGGGATTGGTTGAGAAGGCCCCAATCTACACTTCCACCAAGACAAATTTGATTCCCCCCACCAATACCTTGCGGATCTTGTTACTCTTGGGTGTTTGAGCACCCTAGATGGTTGAGGTCACCGCAGAGCCATATTCCATTGTGGTGAAGCTTCGTGGTGTCGTTGGGAGCCTCCAATTAAGTTGTGGAGATAGCCCCAACCTTGTTTTTAAAGGTTCGGTCGCCGCCTCCAAGGGCACCAATAGTGGAATCACGACATCTCGCATTATGTGAGGGTGTGAGGAGAATACGGTGGCCCTAGTGGCTTCTTGGGGAGCACTGTGCCTCCACATCGCTCCAACGGAGACGTACTTCCTCTCAAAGGGAAGGAACTTCGGTAACACATCCTCGTCTCCACCGGCTCCACTCTTGGTTATCTCTTACCTTTACTTGTGCAATATTATATTGTGTTGTATCCCTTGCTTTCTTGCTTGTGTGCTTGTTGTTGTTGCATCATATAGGTTGCTCACCTAGTTGCATATCTAGACAACCTACTTTGATGCAAAGTTTAAATTGGTAAATAAAAGCTAAAAATTGCTAGTTGCCTATTCACCCCCCCCCCCCCTCTAGTCAACTACATCGATCCTTTCAATTGGTGTCAAAGTCTCGTCTCTTTATTAAGGACTATGTTGTCCGAAGAGTATGGTTGACACCGTAGACGGTGGGGAGGAGCACCCCGGTGTGATTCCATCCTCGTCTACGGCCAATGGGGGATCCTCGGTCTCTCGTGAGGAGTTCAATGCGGCAAGAAGAACTCAAGGCCCAACTTCAACAAGAACAACACAAGTGGCGCCAAGGGCAAGCAACGTGTGAGGACATGCTATAATTGTGGCAATGTGAGCCACTTTGTTGCGGAGTGCCCATATGAGAGAGGGAAGACAATGGTGGCAAGCTCATCCCAAAAGGCAAGGCCAAGTCCTTCCCCAACAAGAACAACTCCACCAAGAAGACTCCTCCCAAGGGGTTGGTGGCAAAAGAAGAGTACAATGAGGATGATGACGATGATGAAGACGGTGAGACGGTTTCCATGGCCTTCGTTGCCATTGCAACAACTCCACGGGTGTCCCTCTTCGACTCACCCAATGAGAACATCACCGCCAAGTGCCTCATGGACAAAGCCACCAACAAGGTAACCCCCAACATCAAAACCACCATCACTACTAATCCCTCTTTGACGGATTGCATTGATGAATTTGAGTCTTTTATGAGTAAGCTCAAGGGTAAATCCAAGAAGCACTTTGTTGATCTCTTGGAATAACTTGGTGAATCCAATGACATGATCGAGGCTCACGAAGACACCATCTCTAAGATGGAGGGGCATAGTCGTGACTATGCTGATGAGATATCGGATCTCTCTAATGAGATTGAGGAAGAGCGTGGTCATCGTTTCGCTCTTGAGGAGTTACACAACAATAATCATGCTAAATTAAAGAAAGATCTTGATCATGCTCTTGTTGTATCTCGTGTGCTCAATTCCGAGAAGGAAAAACTTGGGGTTGATCTTGCTAGACTCAAGGAGGAGTTTGATATACTTGACAAGGCTCATAAGGCCTTGAAGGGTGCTCATGCTAGCCTCAAGGAGTCTCATGATCAACTCCAAGTGAAGCTAACCAAGGAAAAAGCCACTTTTCCTCTTGTGGTTTTAATTGATAATGCAAATGCTACTAACCTGTGTTGTGCACATGTGCATCCTGTGGAGGAGAATGCAAAGTTGAAGTAGCAACTTGAGAAAGGCCTTGTGTCTTTCATACAAGGTGAGAAGAACCTCAACGACCTTTTGAGCAATCAAAAGTAAGTTGTGGGCAAGGAGGGAATTGGGATTGCACCCAAGCCCAAGAACAAGAAGAAGAATAACAAGGCCAAACGACCTCCTCCTCTCAAGCAAACATTTTTGAAGGAGGGAGAGGGTTCTTCTAAGGATAAGAAGAACAATGAGAAGAGTGGTGGTGTCAAGAAGGGCAATGCCACCCCTTCCAACAAAGCCGGTGACTTTAACCCTTCTTATGTGTTATGTCGTGCTAGTGATGGGCATGTTTATGCTAAATTTTTTGGTTCTCCTTATGAGTACATTGAATGGTCTATTTGGGTTCCTAAGACCCTTGTTACTAACATCAAAGGCCCATTACAAAATGGGTACCTAAAACCAAGCATTGATCTCTTGTAGGTGTGTGCTTCCGGTGGAGAATCATGGTTGGTCGATAGTGGAGCCAAAAATTATATGACCGGAAGCAAGGACTTGGTGGTGGACATGCACAAGATTTCATCTATGCCCACCAATGTCGAGTGGGGTGATGCCTCGTCTTCTAAGGTATTGGGTCTTGGCAAGGTTGTCATTTATCATGATCTCACGATCGAGAAAGTCATGCTTGTTGAGTCCCTTGCATACAATTTACTTTCTGTTCGTCAACTTGCACTCATGGGCTTTGCCACTTTCTTTGATATTGATACCGTGGCCCTCCTGTGGAGCAAAACTCTTAAAGTAGCCTTTGTTGGGCATGTCAAGAACGGTCTTTATGTGATTAACTTTTCGGAGTGACCCACTAAGACCGCGATATGCCTAATGGCTAAAGTTGACGTGGGATGGCTTTGGCATCGCCGTTTATCCCATGTCAATATGAGATCTTTGCAAAGTCTTCTCAAGGAGGACCATATCCGTGGACTAACATATGTTAGCTTTGCCAAAGATCGTGCTTGCAGTGCTTGTATAGAAGGAAAACTACATGAGAAAGCTCACTGTCCCACGACTATCATCTACTCGAAGAGGCCCTTGGAGATCCTTCACTTGGATCTCTTTAGACCTCCATCCTTTGATAGTCTTGGGGGTAGAAAGTATTGCTTGGTGATTGTGGGTGATTATTCAATATACACTTGGGTATATTTCTTCAAGAGGAAGAGTGAGACCCAACAAACCGTCATCGACTTTGCAAATGAAGCTCAACACCAACACAATGCAAAGATCTTGAAGATAAGAAGTGATAATGGCACCGAGATCAAGAACTACACCTTGGATGAGTTTCTTAGTGATGAGGGGATCAAGCATCAATATTTCGCACCTTACACCCCTCAACAAAATGGTGTAGCGGAGAGCAAGAACCGGACGTTGATGGATGCGGCAAGGACCATGATGGCAGAGTTCAAGTCTCCATACAACTTTTGGGCCGAAGCCATCAACACCGCGTGTCATGCATCCAATCGGCTCTACCTTCGCAAAGGCTTGAACAAGACTCCATATGAGATAATCACCGGTAACAAGCCCAACCTCAAGTACTTCCGGGTGTTCAGGTGTAAGTGTTTCATTCTCAAGAAAGGTGTCCGTTTGTCTAAATTTGAGGATAGAGCTCATGAGGGCATATTTGTTGGTGATGCTACAAACTCTCATGCTTACCGTGTCCTCAACAAGTCCACCGGACTCATTAAGGAGGCGTGTAACATGGAGTTTGATGAGAATAACGGCTCCCAAGTGGAGCAAAGTGGTACTTGTGATGTAGGTGATGAAATTCCTCCCCAAGCCATAAGAAGAACGGGTGTTGGTCATATCCTACCCATTGAGGAACCCCTTGTGGCCGAAGGAGAAGGACAATGTTCCACTCAAGTGGAACCATCACCAAACCCAATACCCACACGCTTCCAAAGAACAAAGTGAAGGCCCTCAACCAAATGAACAAGATCAAGGGCAATATCAACCTCAAGTTGGTGGTGAACCACCAAGTGATGCCCAAGGTCAAGTTCTCACCACCGAGCAACTTCAAGATCAAGAGCAAGCTCAAGCTCAAGACAACGCTCAAGGTGATCAAGTTACCGCTCCTCAACTCTCTCCTGAGGAGGAATTGGAGCGTCGTGCTGCCAAGATTGCATCCAAGCTATAGTCAAAAAAGATTACATCCAAGCTCACTACCAAGTATCATCTCATGACGAATGTGCTTGGAACCTTAAGAAAGGGGGTAAGCACTCATAGACAATTAGCAAACTATTGTGAACATCACGTGTTTGCTTCTTGTGTTGAACCCCAAAAGGCCTATGAGGCGCTCGAGGATCCGGATTGGCTTAATGCCATGCACGAAGAACTCAACAACTTTGAGCACAACAAGGTGTGGAGATTGGTGCCAAGGCCAAGCGAGAACCATAATGTCATTGGAACCAAGTGGATATTCAAGAACAAGCAAGATGCTCATGGGATTATTGTTCGCAACAAGGCTCCTTTGGTAGCACAAGGCTACTCCCAAGTTGAGGGTATCGACTACGGTGAAACCTTCGCTCCTGTTGCTCGCCTTGAATCTATTCGTTTGTTGATTGCTTATGCCTCTCATCATAACTTCAAGTTGCAACAAATGGATGTGAAGAGTGCTTTTCCTAATGGTACTATTAATGAGTTGGTGTATGTCAAACAACCCCTGGGGTTTGAGGATCCCTATTTCCTCGATCATGTGTACCAACTCGATAAGGCACTATATGGCCTTAAACAAGCCCCACGTGCGTGGTATGAGCACCTTACCGAGTTGTTGCAAGATCGTAGGTTAGAAATTGGGAAAATTGACCCCACTCTTTTTACTAAGAAGTTCAAAGGGGAGTTGTTTGTATGCCAACTATATGTTGATGATATTATCTTTGGTTCCCCTAACAAAGCTTCCAATGAGGAATTTGCCGCTCTCATGACCTCGAAATTCAAGATGTCCATGATGGGAGAGTTGAAGTTCTTTCTCGGGTTCGAAATCAAGCAAAGAAGAGAAGGAACCTTAATCAACCAAGCCAAATATACTCAAGACATGCTCAAGAGATTCAAGCTAAGTGATGTCAAGCCGGCTTCCACTCCAATGCCAGTCAAATGCCAACTTGACATAGATCCCAATGGTAAAGCGGTGGATCAAAAGATATATCTCTCCATGATTGGCTCCTTGCTTTACCTCTGTGCATCTAGAACGGACATCATGTTGAGTGTGGTAATTTGTGCATGGTTTCAAGACGCACCTAAGGAAAGCCACTATGTGGCGGTCAAGCGAATCTTTTGATATTTGGCTCATACCCCAAACTTTGGCTTATGGTACCCAAGAGGAGCAAACTTCAACCTTGTGGGCTTTTCAGACTCGGATTGGGCGGGAGACAAAGTGGATAGTAAGTCATCTTCCGGAGGGTGCCAATTTCTTGGTTGCTCTTTGGTGAGTTGGTCTTCTAAGAAGCAAAGTTGTGTGTCTCTCTTGTCCACCGAAGCGGAGTATGTGGCCACCGGTAGTTGTTGTGCTTAACTTATTTGGATGAGGCAAACTTTAAAGGATTACGGTGTCATTTGTGACAAAGTGCCTCTTTGGTGTGACAATGAAGTGCCATCAAGATCTCTCTCAACTCGGTGCAACACTTCAAGACGAAGCATATTGAGATTCGGTATCACTTTATCCGGGATCATATTAGGCGAGGCGAGATCGATCTCAACTATGTCAACACTCATGATAAGCTTGCAGATACCTTCATGAAGCCCTTGGATGAAGCAAGATTTCGCGAGTTAAGGCATGAGCTAAATATCATTGATTCGAGCAATGCGGCTTGAACCCTTGCACACCCCACCATACTCATCTTGATGTCTTATTTAGGTGTAGGCATGGACATAGGGGGAGTGTTGTTCTCTAAATGAACTCTCCCTCCCCCCATTAAGCATAAATTGATCAACTCTTTCACATTAGCCTTTTTTATGGTACTTGTGCTTCAAAGACAATTTTTGGTCATGGGCCCAAGGATAATTCTTTGCGGTGCCATACCAATTGACTCAAACATAGGTGGCTCCGACCACCGCCCTCTCTTTGGAGAGGTTGTGTTCTGTGTTTGGTCCTTGTTGTCCTTTGCCTTTCCCTTGAGCCGTGCTTGTGTTTGAGTTGCCTTGTGTGTGTGCTCTTTTGTGTGTCTGGTTGCTTGAAGGTTGCATTGCAAAGGCCGTGTTCTTCTCTTCTTGTCGAAACTTGCACTTTCTTGGGTTTACGGTACTACCGTGGCAAGCCATGGTATACCGCTAGAGATGGGTTGCCCTGTGCATGCACAGCTGCATCCCAGGCATGGTACTACCGCTTCCATCGCGGCAGTAATTTTTTACTGCCGTTGGAAGAGCGGTACTTCCGCCCAGCGAGCGGTACTTCCGCCCGGGCGGTACTACCGCGAGGACCCGCGGTACTACCGCGCTGTCGCGAGAGGGTGGGGCTTAAGTGCAGGGCAGGGGGAGTTCTAACTCCCCCATGCCCATTCATCTCTTTTACCCACCTCATCTCTCTCTCCTTCCCAAGAACAGCGCCAGAGGACCTCGCCGGGTCTCCGTCTCCGGCCGCTCTCCTCGCATTCCGACCGTGGGATCGTTCCCCACCTCGCCCTCTTGCCATGGACCCCGGTATCTCCCCTAGTCCTTCTCTTTTTGTTCCGTTCTTGTGCTTCTAGGTCTTGGGGAGATGCATGTGTAGTTCGTGTGATTTTTGGCTAAATCCTTGCAAGAGGAGGTTGTAGGAGAGTGCTAGTGCAGTAGATATGCTATTCGGGGTGATACAACAGTGTGGTTTTGATTAACGGTAGTACCGATCTATTTTTTGCGGATATTTCTAGATCTGGAGATGCAGTTCTTGAGGGATTCGATTCCGTGCGGTACTACCGCTCCTCCTAGAGCACTACTACCGCTCGCTTGCCCGAGAACCGTCCTCGTGCGATACTATCGCTCCGCTGGAGCGGTACTACCTACCGCCTGGGGCACGGAAGTAAAAAAATACTTCCGCTCCAGGCGCAGTACTACCGTTTCACCCCGGCACAGTGCTACCTCTTTTAGCACCACATTGGTTTTCCCCGAAGAGGAAGGGATGATGCAGCAAAGTAGCGTAAGTATTTCCCTCAGTTTTGAGAACCAAGGTATCAATCCAGTAGGAGGCAACACGCGAGTCCCTCGCACCTGCACAAAACAAATAAATCCTCGCAACCAACGCAAATAGGGGTTGTCAATCCCTATAGGGCCACTTACGAGAGTGAGATCTGATAGATATGATAAGATAATATTTTTGGTATTTTTATGATAAAGATGCAAAGTAAAATAAAGGCAAAGTAAATAACTAAGTAGTAGGAGATTCATATGATAAAGATAGACCCGGGGGCCATAGGTTTCACTAGTGGATTCTCTCTAGAGCATAAGTATTCTACGGTGGGTGAACAAATTACTATTGAGCAATTGACAGAATTGAGCATAGTTATGAGAATATCTAGGTATGATCATGTATATAGGCATTACGTCCGAGACAAGTAGACTGACTCCTGCCTGCATCTACTACTATTACTCCACTCATCGACCGCTATCCAACATGCATCTAGAGTATTAAGTTAAAAACAGAGTAACGCCTTAAGCAAGATGACATGATGTAGAGGGATAGACTCATGCAATATGAAGAAAACCCCATATTTTATCCTCGATGGCAACAATACAATACGTGCCTTGCTACCCTTACTGTCACCGGGAAAGGACACCGCAAGATTGAACTCAAAGCTAAGCACTTCTCCCATTGCAAGAAAGATCAATCTAGTAGGCCAAACCAAACTGATAATTCGAAGAGACTTGCAAAGATAACCAGTCATACATAAAAGAATTCAGAGAAGATTCAAATATTATTCATAGATAGACTTGATCATAAACCCACAATTCATCGATCTCAACAAACACACCGCAGAAAGAAGATTACATCGAATGGTTCTCCACAAGAGAGGGGGAGAACATTGTATTGAGATCCAAAAAGAGAGAAGAAGCCATGTAGCTACTAACTATGGACCCGTAGGTCTGAAGTAAACTACTCACACTTCATCGGAGAGGCGATGGTGTTGATGTAGAAGCCCTCCGTGATCGATGCCCCCTCCGGCGGAGCTCCGGAACAGTCCCCAAGATGGGATCTCATGGATACAGAAAGTTGCGACGGTGGAATTAGGGTTTTGGCTCTGTATCTGGTCGTTTGGGGGTACGTGGGTATATATAGGAGGAAGAAGTACGTCGGTGGAGCAACAGGGGGCCCACGAGGGTGGGGGCGCGCCTGGTAGGGTAGGGTGCGCCCCCCTACCTCGTGGCCTCCTGTTACATGCCTTGACATAGGGTCCAAGTCTCCTGAGTTGTATTCGGTGAGAAAATCACGTTCCCGAAGGTTTCATTCCGTTTGGACTCCGTTTGATATTCCTTTTCTTCGAAACCCTGAAACAGGCAAAAAACAGCAATTCTGGGTTGGGCCTCCGGTTAATAGGTTAGTCCCAAAAATAATATAAAAGTGGATAATAAAGCCCAATAATGTCCAAAACAGTAGATAATATAGCATGGAGCAATCAAAAATTATAGATACGTTGGAGACGTATCAAGCATCCCCAAGCTTAATTCCTACTCGTCCTAGAGTAGGTAAATGATAAAAATAGAATTTTTTATGCGGAGTGCTACTTGGCATAATTTTAATGTAATTCTTCTTAACTGTGGTAATAATATTCAGATCCGAAAGATTCAAGACAAAAGTTCATATTGACATAAAAATGATAATACTTCAAGCATACTAACAAAGCAATTATGTCTTCTCAAAATAACATGGCTAAAGAAAGTTATCCCTACAAAATCATATAGTCTGGCTATGCTCTATCTTCACCACACAAAATATTTAAATCATGCACAACCCCGATGACAAGCCAAGCAATTGTTTCATACTTTTGACATTCTCAAAACTTTTTCAATCTTCACGCAATACATGAGCGTGAGCCATGGATATAGCACTATAGGTGGAATAGAGTGGTGGTTGTGGAGAAGACAAAAATGAGAAGATAGTCTCATATCAACTAGGCGTATCAACGGGCTATGGAGAAGCCCATCAATAGATATCAATGTGAGTGAGTAGGGATTGCCATGCAACGGATGTACTAGAGTTATAAGTATATGAAAGCTCAAAAAGAAACTAAGTGGGTGTGCATCCAACTTGCTTGCTCATGAAGACATAGGGCAATTTGAGGAAGCCCATCATTGGAATATACAAGCCAAGTTCGATAATGAAAGATTACCACTAGTATATGAAAGTGATAACATGAGAGACTCTCTACTATGAAGATCATGGTGCTACTTTGAAGCACAAGTGTGGTAAAAGGATAGTAACATTGTCCCTTCTCTCTTTTTCTCTCATTTTTTATTTTTTATTTGGGCCTTTTCTCTTTTTTTATGGCCTCTTTTCTTTCTCTTTTTTTATGGCCTCTTTTCTTTCTCTTTTTTTTATTTGGGCTTCTTTGGCCTCTTTTATTTATTTTTCGTCCGGAGTCTCATCCCGACTTGTGGGGGCATCATAGTCTCCATCATCCTTTCCTCACTTGGGACAATGCTCTAATAATGATGATCATCACACTTTTATTTTTCTTACAACTCAACAATTACAACTCGATACTTAGAATAAAATATGACTCTATATGAATGCCTCCGGCGGTGTACCGGGATATGCAATATGACAATGATGGAGTGTGTCATAATAAACGGAACGGTGGAAAGTTGCATGGCAATATATCTCGGAATGGCTATGGAAATGCCATAATAGGTAGGTATGGTGGCTGTTTTGAGGAACGTATATGGTGGGTGTATGATACCGGCGAAAGGTGCGCGGTATTAGAGAGGCTAGCCAAGGTGGAAGGGTGAGAGTGTGTATAATCCATGGACTCAACATTAGTCATAAAGAACTCATATACTTATTGCAAAAATCTACAAGTTATCAAAGCAAAGTATTACGTGCATGCTCCTAGGGGGATAGATTTGTAGGAATAGACCATCGCTCGTCCCCGACCGCCACTCATAAGGAAGACAATCAATAAATAAATCATGCTCCGACTTCATCACATAACAGTTCACCATACGTGCATGCTACGGGAATCACAAGCTTCAACACAAGTATTTCTCAAATTCACAACTACTCAACTAGCATGACTTTAATATCACCATCTCCATATCTCAAAACAATTATGAAGTATCAAACTTATCATAGTATTCAACACACTCATAAGAGAGTTTTATTATTAATCTTGCATACCAAGCATATTAGGATTTTAAGCAAATTAACATGCTATTAAGACTATCAAAATAATCTATGTGAAGCATGAGAGATCAATAGTTTCTATAAAACAAATCCACCACTGTGCTCTAAAAGATATAAGTGAAGCACTAGAGCAACATTATATAACTCAAAAGATATAAGTGAAGCACATAGAGTATTCTAACAAATTCCAAATCATATATGGCTCTCTCAAAGGTTGTGTACAACAAGGATGATTGTGGTAAACTAACAAGCAAATACTCAAATAATGAAAGACGCTCCAAGCAAAACACATATCATGTGGTAAATAAAAATATAGCTCCAAGTAAAGTTACCGATAGAAGTAGACGAAAGAGGGGATGCCTTCCGGGTCATCCCAAAGCTTTGGCTTTTAGGTGTCCTTAGATTATCTTGGGGGTGCCATGGGCATCCCCAAGCTTAGTATCTTTCCACTCCTTGTTCCATAATCCATCAAATCTTTACCCAAAACTTGAAAACTTCACAACACAAAACTTAAAGTAGAAAATCTCGTGAGCACGTTAGCGAAAGAGAATAAAAGATCACTTCAAGGTACTGTAATGAACTCATTATTTATTTATATGGGTGTTATACCTACTGTATTCCAACTTCTCTATGGTTTATAAACTAATTTACTAGCCATAGATTCATCAAAATAAGCAAACAACACACGAAAAACAGAATCTGTCAAAAACAGAACAGTCTGTAGTAATCTGTAGCTAGCGCAAGATATGGAACCCCAAAAATTATAAAATAAAGTTCTGGACGTAAGGAATTTATCTAATAATCATCTTCAAAATGAATTAACAAAATATCACTTTCCAAATAAAAATGACAGCAGTTCTCGTGAGCGCTAAAGTTTCTGTTTTTTACAGCAAGTTCAACAAGACTTTCCCCAAGTCTTCCCAACGGTTCTACTTGGCACAAACACTAATTAAACACAAAAAACACAACCAAAACAGAGGCTAGATAATTTATTTATTACTAAACATGATAAAACATCAAGGAATAAAAATAAAATTGGGTTGCCTCCCAACAAGCGCTATCGTTTAACGCCCCTAGCTAGGCATAACAAGCAAGAATAGATCTAGGTATTGCCATCTTTGGTAGGCAATCCATAAGTGGCTCTCATAATAGATTCATAAGGTAATTTAATTTTCTTTCTAGGAAAGTGTTCCATGCCTTTCCTTAATGGAAATTGGAATCTAATATTTCCTTCCTTCATGTCAATAATTGCACCAATCGTTCTAAGGAAAGGTCTACCAATAATAATAGGACATGAAGGATTGCAATCTATGTCAAGAACAATAAAATCTACGGGCACATAATTCCTATTTTCAACAATAATAACATCATTAATTCTTCCCATGGGTTTCTTAATAGTGGAATCCGCAAGGTGCAAATTTAGAGAGCAATTATCAAAATCACGGAAACCTAACAAATCACACAAAGTCTTTGGAATCGTGGAAACATTAGCACCCAAATCACATAAAGCATAGCACTCATGATCTTTAATTTTAATTTTAATAGTTGGTTCCCACTCATCATAAAGTTTCCTAGGGATAGAAACTTCCAATTCAAGTTTTTCTTCATAAGATTGCATCAAGGCATCAACGATATGTTTAGTAAACGCTTTATTTTGACTATAAGCGTGAGGAGAATTTAGCATGGATTGCAACAAGGAAATACAATCAATCAAAGAGCAATTTTCATAGTTAAATTCCTTTAAATCCATAATAGTGGGTTTAGCAACATCTAGGGTTTTAATTTCTTCAATCTCACTTTTATCAAATTTAGCATCAAGATCAAAAGATTCAGAATTCTTGGAACGCCTTCTAGGTAAAGGTGGATCATATTCAGTCCCATCATTATCAAGATTCATATTGCAAAACAAAGATTTAATAGGGGACACATCAATAACTTTTAGATCTTCGTCATTATTTTCATAGGAACTAGAAGAACACGCTTTTATAAAGGCATCTTTCTTAGCACGCATCCTAGCGGTTCTTTCTTTGCACTCATCAATGGAAATTCTCATGGATTTGAGAGACTCATTGATATCATGCTTAGGTGGAATAGATCTAAGTTTCAAAGAATCAACATCAAGAGCAATTCTATCAACGTTCCTAGTCAAATCATCAATCTTAAGCAATTTTTCTTCAATCATAGCATTAAAATTCTTTTGCGAGGTAATAAATTCTTTAATATTAGAATCAAAATCAGAGGGCATCTTATTATAATTTCCATAAGAATTGTTGTAGGAATTACCATAATTATTAGAGGGATTACTAGGGTAAGGCCTAGGATTGAAATTTCCTCTATATGCGCTGTTACCAAAATTGTTCCTACCAACAAAATTCACATCCATAGATTCATTATTATTCTCAATCAAAGTAGACAAGGGCATATCATTAGGATCAGAAGAAACACTCTTATTAGCAAATAATTGCATAAGTTCATCCATCTTTCCACTCAAAACATTAATTTCTTCTATCGCATGCACCTTTTTATTAGTAGATCTTTCAGTATGCCATTGAGAATAATTAACCATAATATTATCAAGGAGTTTAGTAGCTTCTCCTAAAGTGATTTCCATAAAAGTGCCTCCCGCGGCCGAATCTAAAAGATTTCTAGAAGCAAAATTCAATCCGGCATAAAAAATTTGTACAATCATCCACAAATTTAAACCATGAGTAGGGCAATTACGTATCATTAATTTCATTCTCTCCAAAGCTTGTGCAACATGTTCATGATCAAGTTGCTTAAAATTCATAATATCGTTTCTAAGAGAGATGATCTTAGCGGGAGGAAAATACTTAGAGATAAAAGCATCTTTGCACTTGTTCCATGAATCAATACTATTTTTAGGCAAAGACGAAAACCAAGCTTTAGCACGATCTCTAAGCGAAAAAGGAAATAGCTTCAATTTAACAATATCATTATCCACATCTTTCTTGTTTTGCATGTCACACAAATCAACGAAGCTATTTAGATGGGTAGCGGCATCTTCACTAGGAAGGCCGGAGAACGGATCTTTCATGACAAGATTCAGCAAAGTAGCATTAATTTCACAAGGTTCAGCAACGGTAAGAGGAGCAATCGGAGTGCTAATAAAATCATTGTTGTTGGTATTGGTGAAGTCACACAATTTAGTATTATCTTGAGCCATCGTGACAAGCAAGCAAACTAACACATGAGCAAACAAAAAGCAAGCGGACAAAAAGAGGCAAATAGAGAGGGAGGATAGAGAGAGAGGGCAAATAAAACGGCAAGGGTGAAGTGGGGGGAGAGGAAAACGAGAGGCAAATGGCAAATAATGTAATGCGGGAGATAAGGGTATGTGATGGGTGATAACCCAAAAGTATAGGGGATCGCAACAGCTTTCGAGGGTAGAGTATTCAACCCAAATTTATTGATTCGACACAAGGGGAGCCAAAGAATATTCTCAAGTATTAGCAGCTGAGTTGTCAATTCAACCACACCTGGAAACTTAATATCTGCAGCAAAGTGTTTAGTAGCAAAGTAATATGATAGTAGTGGTAACGGTAGGAAAAGGTAATGAAAGCAAAGTAATGTTTTTGGTATTTTGTAGTGATTGTAACAATAGCAACGGGAAAGTAAATAAGCGTAAACCAGTATATGGAAAACTCGTAGGCATCAGATCAATGATGGATAATTATGCCGGATGTGGTCCATCATGTAACAGTCATAACATAGGGTGGCATAGAACTAGCTCCAGTTCATCAATGTAATGTAGGCATGTATTCCAAATATAGTCATACGTGCTTATGAAAAAGAACTTGCATGACATCTTTTGTCCTACCCTCCCATGGCAGCGGGGTCCTAATGGAAACTAAGGGATATTAAGGCCTCCTTTTAATAGAGAACCGGAACAAAGCATTAGCACATAGTGAATACATGAACTCCTCAAACTACGGTCATCACCGGTAAGTATCCCGATTATTGTCACTTCGGGGTTAACGGATCATAACACATAATAGGTGACTATAGACTTGCAAGATAGGATCAAGAACTCTCATATATTGATGAAAACATAATAGGTTCAGATCTGAAATCATGGCACTCGGGCCCTAGTGACAAGCATTAAGCATAGCAAAGTCATAGCAACATCAATCTCAGAACATAGTGGATACTAGGGATCAAACCCTAACAAAACTAACTCGATTACATGATAAATCTCATCCAACCCATCACCGTCCAGCAAGCCTACGATGGAATTACTCATGCACGGCGGTGAGCATCATGAAATTGGTGATGGAGGATGGTTGATGATGACGACGGCGACGAATCCCCCTCTCCGGAGCCCCGAACGGACTCCGGATCAGCCCTCCCGAGAGGTTTTAGGGCTTGGCGGCGGCTCCGTATCGTAAAAACGCGATGAAATCTTCTCTCCTATTTTTTTCTCCCTGAAAGCAGTTATATAGAGTTGGAGTTGGAGTCGGGAGGTCTCCAGGGGGCCCACGAGGTAGGGGGCGCGCCCTAGGGGGGGCGCGCCCCCCACCCTCGTGAGAAGGGTGTGGGCCCCCTGGTCGTCATCTTTGGAGAGGATTTTTATTGTTTATTGTAAGATATTTCGTGGAGTTTCAGGTCATTCCAAGAACTTTTGTTTTCTGCACATAAAACAACATCATGGCAATTCTGCTGAAAACAGCGTCAGTCCGGGTTAGTTCCATTCAAATCATACAAGTTAGAGTCCAAAACAAGGGCAAAAGTGTTTGGAAAAGTAGATACGCCGGAGACGTATCAACTCCCCCAAGCTTAAACCCTTGCTTGTCCTCAAGAAATTCAGTTGACAAACTAAAGGAAATAAAGAAAAACTTTTACAAACTATGTTTGCTCTTGTTGTTGTAAATATGTCAAGCTAGCATTCAAGTTTTCAGCAAAGATTATAACTAACCACATTTGCAATAATTCTCAGATCTCATAATTACTCATATCAATAGCATAATCAACTAGCAAGCCATAATAATAAATCTCGGATGACAACACTTTCTCAAAACAATCATAATATGATATAACAAGATGGTATCTCGCTAGCCCTTTCTGAGACCGCAAAACATAAATGCAGAGCACCTTTAAAGATCAAGGACTGACTAGACATTGTAATTCATGGTAAAAGAGATCCAATCATAGTCACACCCAATATAAATTAACAATAATGAATGCAAATGACATCTGCGCTCTCCAACTGGTGCTTTTTAATAAGAGGGTGATGACTCAACATGAAAGTAAATAGATAGGCCCTTCGCAGAGGGAAGCAGGGATTTGTAGAGGTGCCAGAGCTCGGTTTTGAAATAGAGATGAATAATATTTTGAGCGGTATACTTTCATTGTCAACATAACAACCAAGAGATGGTGATATCTTCCATGCTACACACATTATAGGCGGTTCCCAAACAAAATGGTAAAGTTTATACTCCCACTCCACCAACAATCATCAATCCATGGCTTGCTCGAAACAACGAGTGCCTCCAACATACATCAGGTCCCAGGGGGAGTTTTGTTTGCAATTATTTTGATTTAGTTTGCATAAAGCATGGGATTGGGCATCCCGGTGACCAGCCATTTATCTCGTGAGTGAGGAGCGGAGTCCACTCCTCTTGAGAATAACCCGCCTAACATGGAAGATACAGACAGCCCTAGTTGATACATGAGCTATTCGAGCATACAAAACAGGATATTTATTTGAAGGTTTATAGTTTGTCACATACAAATTTACTTGGAACGGCAGGTAGATACCGCATATAGGAAGGTATAGTGGACTCATCTGGAATAACTTTGGGGTTTAAGGGATTGGATGCACAAGCAGTATTCCCGCTTAGTACAGGTGAAGGCTAGCAAAAGACTGGGAAGCGACCAACTAGAGAGCGACAACAGTCATGTACATGCATTAAAATTAATAAACATTGGATGCAAGCATGAGTAGGATATAATCCACCATGAACATAAATATCCTGATGGCTATGTTGATTTGTTTCAACTACATGCGTGAACATGTGCCAAGTCAAGTCACTTAAATCATTCAAAAGAGGATACCACCCTATCATACCACATCATAACCATTTTAATAGCATGTTGGCACGCAAGATAAACCATTATAACTCATAGCTAATCAAGCATGGCACAAGCAACTATGATCTCTAATTTTCATTGCAAACATGTTTATTCATAACAAGCTGAATCAAGAACGATGAACTCATCATATTTACAAAAACAAAAGAGGTCGAGTTCATACCAGCTTTTCTCATCTCAGTCAGTTCATCATTTATCATCATAATTGCCTTTCACTTGCACAACTGAACGATGTGAATAATAATAATAGTGCACATGCATTGGACTAAGATGGAATCTGCAAGCATTCAATAAACAGGAGAAGACAAAGCAATATGGCTCTTTTGTCAGATCAACAATAATGCATATAAGAGCCACTTCAACAATTTAATTATGGTCTTCTCCTATCGACCCCCAAAGAAAAGAAAAGAAATAAAACTATTTACACGGGAAAGCTCCCAACAAGCAAAAGAAGAACGGGAAATATTTTTGGGTTTTCTTTTTAATTACTACTACAAGCATGGAAAGTGAATTACTACTATTTTTTTTGGTTTTTCTTAAGGTTTATCAAACACACAAGAAGAAAGGATAAAAAGGAAAGTAAACTAGCATGGATGATACAATGAAAAAGTATGAGCACTGAGGGAGTCCTGGATTAGGGGGTCTCCGCACAGCCGGACTATATCCTTTGGCCGGACTGTTGGACTATGAAGATACAAGATTGAAGACTTCGTCTCGTGTCCGGATGGGACTTTTTACTTGGCGTAGAAGACAAGCTAGGCAATACGGATATGTATATCTCCTCCTTTGTAACCGACCTTGTGTAAACCCTAGCCCCCTCCGGTGTCTATATAAACCAGAGGGTTTTAGTCCGTAGGACAACATACAATCATACCATAGGCTAGCTTCTAGGGTTTAGCCTCTCTGATCTCATGGTAGATCAACTCTTGTACTACTCATATTATCAAGAATAATCAAGCCGGACGTAGGGTTTTACCTCCATCAACAGGGCCCGAACCTGGGTAAAACATTGTGTCCCCTGCCTCCTGTTACCATCCGCCTTAGACGCACAGTTCAGGACCCCCTACCCGAGATTCGCCGGTTTTGACACCGACATTGGTGCTTTCATTGAGAGTTCCACTGTGTCGTCGCTGTAAGGAAGGATGCCTCGTATCGTTGTTAAAAACAACATTACCGCCGGGGGAGCCCTGGCTGTCGGCCAAACTCTCCGGCTAGGCAGTTTCATCATGACCGCCCGTTCGGCCGCTGCACCGACGATGACTTCTCGGGTCATCAAAAACAGCCTCCACGTCGGCTCGGAATTCATTGAGCAGATGGATCCAATGGAGCTCTCTTCCCTAAACAAGCTCTTGGATCGCATCGCCGCCTTGGGAGTCGCTACGGACTATGATCGGATTGGGCTTAAACCCGATCAAAGGGAGATTAACTCTTAACTGGTCACCCATCATGTTGCGGTGGTGGAGGAACAATGCGGCGATTCTTCCTCTATCTTGAGGACTAACTATGTCTGGATTCCTGAGCTCTCCGAGCCGGATAGCCGTTTACGGGAGGACATCACCCAAACCCTGAACCTAGAGTCAGGCAGCGGGCCAGACTTATCGGGCAACATCCCGGAATCCGAACTTCCAAGATTGGAAACACCTCGGCCCCTGGGTCTCAGATCGGGTAAGGGTTCGAACTCAAATACACCCACCCACCCAGACATAAACGATCTTTCCCACATCAGGCAAGAGCCCCATGAAACAATACATCATCATTGGGCCAGATTCCTCCTTGTGATGAACAAGGTCAAGGACTACCGCGAGGAAGACGCAGTCTCATTTTTCTGCAATAACTGCACGGACAAGGGAATCCTTAACGCCATAAGACGCTGTGACATATCACACTTTGCTGACTTGGCATCCATAGTACGAAAGTACTATGCGATGGAAAGTGCCTGGAAAACCGAAACGAAATTTTGGGATAATCCGGCTCCGAATATACACCCAGTCTGAAGTAAAAGGGTGCACTATCATAAGACACCCGAGTTAATTACAAAGAAGCGAAAACCCTCTACAGGGCGTGGAACCGTATTGGAGGGATGGCTCAACAGACCCTGCAAAATTCATAGTACAGCGGATACCATACCAACACACAACCTTAGAGCATGTTGGATACTCCGGCAGGTCGCCAAATGTGGCGAGGATCTTCTCATCCCAGATGCCACAGAGCAGCATCCCAGGGATAACAATACGGTATTAACAGTCTTTGAGACCTTCGCATCAAATAATAGGCGCAAGCGAACACTCCGCAGCATTGCCGAAATCTGCCACGTGGCAGCAATAAATCCATGGAGCGACATGGCTATTACCTTCAATGCCAGTGACGAACCTAAATTCTGAATAGCCTGAGCACCAGCTGCACTGGTCCTTAGTCCAATTGTGGACGGCTTTCGACTCACCAAAGTACTCATGGACGGCGGCAGTGGATTAAACCTCATCTATGAGGAAACTCTCCAAAAAATGGAAATAGACTGGAACCGCATTGAGCAAATTAGCACAACCTTCAGAGGAATCATCCCCAGTCGGGAAGCACGTTGTGCTGGGAAAATCACACTAGGTGTGGTATTCGGCACGGCGGAGAACTATAGGTCCTAAGAAATTACATTCCAAGTGGCCCCGTTCAGTAGTGGATACCACGCCCTTTTAGGGCGGGAGGCGTTCACGATCTTCCAAGCCACACCCCATTATGGGTACATGAAGCTCAAAATGCCCGGGCCCAACGGAATCATCACTCTCGCTAGTGATCCGGACACAGCACTCCGCGCCGAAAACAAAACAGCCGCATTGACCCTCGAGGCATTATCCGAGGCCCTTTTGGCCGAGGAATTAGCTGCGCTACGCTCCACAGTGGACAGGGACGACGTGATACTTTACAAGAGATCCAAGTCAACCTCTTTTAAACCAGCGGATGAAATAGTCAAATTCCAAGTCCACCCAATGGACCCTACAAAAACAGCCTCCATCGGGGCACAGTTAAACACCGCCGTGGACGCCGCACTACGAGAGTTCCTGTGCGAGAATTGGGACATATTCACCTGGCACCCCTCAGACATGCCAGGAATCCCATGCAGGCTGGCCGAGCACATCCTCAATATTCTAAAGGGATTCAAGCCGGTCAAGCAGACTCTTCGGCGTTTCTCTGAACCTAAGAGACAAGCTATGGGAGAAGAACTAGCCAAGTTATTAGAGGACGGATTCATTAGAGAAATAAAACACCCGGACTGGCTAGCAAACCTGGTGATGGTACCAAAGAAGGACAAATCCTGGCGCCTGTGTGTCGATTTTAAGGACCTCAACAAGGCCTGCCTGTCGGTGTACTAGAGTAGGGGTACCCTAGTATCCCGAACTTGTGCACGGGCAGTCGCAGCATCCCGCAGCAAGGCTTGCCGAGTGGCCGCCAAGACCCTCCGCGGCAACTTTGAAGACCATTCAAGGACAAAGTACTCAAAACAAGGCCCTGGCAAGAGGAGCTTGCCGGGAAGACCAACCAAGGCCCCGGCAAGAGGAGCTTGCCGGGAAGGCCAACCAAGGCCCCGGCAAGAGAAGCTGGCCGGGAAGGAAACCAGACCCCGGCAAGAAGAGCTTGCCGGGAAGGCCACTCAAGGCATACCAAGAAAACTCACCGCGACGCGCCACGCGTCCCGGCGAGGCCCGGTGAGCGACAAGCTCCCGAACACGACAAGACGACGACCGCGGCAAGGAGCTTGCCGCGGGAAACCCCCACTTCGTGCCCGCACTCCAGCACACCTGCCAACGTGTCGCTCTAAGGCCCTCCAGAGCACACGTGGTAGGGGGCCGTGCAGCTAGGGGGGCGAGGTGGCAAGCAGGCGCTGACAAGATAACCACCGTGGCAAACGGTGGCGTCCCTAACGGTCCCTTTCGGTACTGTCTAGGCGACACAGACAGGCAATTAATGCCCTTGTCCCATGCCGCCAGGGTTAGGTATGATAACACTGTAGCAGGTAGCTGTACCTACCACAGCACCTTTCCATTTTTGCCCTTTACCTCCGTTGCTATGTCGGTAACCCCTTGAGCATATAAAAGGAGGCCCGAGTGCAACGAGAGGAGGGGTTAGCCACTTCGTCCACCCACGCTCGGTCTTGTTAGCCGCCGGTGTGTGCTGTAGCACTCCGCGCTCCCGAGCTAGAAATCAATACCAAACCACAAAGCAGGAGTAGGGTTTTACGCATCCGTGCGGCCCGAACCTGGGTAAACCGCTCGCGTGCTCCGCCTCGATCTGCTCTTTGCGCGACCTCCGCCCCCCGCCGAACCGAAAGAGACCCGGTCCGCCGGTCCCATAGGTGCCCGTGGATCCAGCAGCCCCGGCATCTCTGGCGCGCCAGGTAGGGGGCGTCGAAGTTGTGTGAACCAGATCCGGCATTCTCGCGAGCTAGATCTTCACCATCTTCATCAACATGCCGCCGAAGAAGAAAGTTTCGGAGGCATCTGCTCCGTCCGCGCCGAGCCAGCCACCGCCGGAGCAAACGGTTGGTGGAGCAGGCGCTGGCAGAAGAACACGCGTCGACGAGGGAACTCACGGTGCTGCCAGGTCCCAGGACAAGGCTGCGCTGCCCATCGGCGGCGTAGCCGGCTCCCACAATGACCGGGCGCACTCCAAGACCTCGGCGTCCGTGCATGCACCGCGCCCATCTCAGGAGGCGCGGGACCGGCAGCGTCATGGTACTCACGGTACCATGCGTTCGCTAGATCAAGATCGAGCTGGTGGATCTCGGAGCGCTCTGGACCACCATGCACGCCAACCTGCTGGCGCGAGCGAGACACGGTCGCCTGGACGGGATACGGCTCCTTCTAACGTAGTTAGAAGTACGAGCATATCCCGCTCCTCGCACCGTTCGCCACCGCCACCCGCCACCGCAGCAGAAGCTTTGGCGCGAGCTCAGCTGCTCCTAGACTACCCTCCAGCGGCGGACAAGATCGACGACTGGAGGGCCACTATCCAGAGTCTCATCGGCTTCGCCAAAGGCGACGCTCCGCGGTAGCCGAGCACGTCTCAGCCGCGGCAAGCCAGCCAGGCACGAGCCAGAGACGACAAGACTGGTGGGGGTGCAACTACTGTGCACTCTCCACCCCGAAGGCCAAGATCGCCGACTCGCCGGGTCCACCTCGACAACGACTCCACCGCGTCGTCAGTTCCGCGAGCTCGTCGCGATCAGCGCCAAGTTCTTCAAGAATGACAACAAGAAGACGCTCGTACTCGCATCGAGCACCGGAGAGAAGCGCGGCGTCAATCAGACCAGCGCGCTGGGCCCTCTGTTGACATGCATGCGCCAGGGGAACCAGGCGGCTTGCCGTACGCGGTAGGTTGCCCTGCGTTCACTCGTGAGCTGCGGCAAGTCCAGTGGCCCAGTACGAAGAATTTCAAACCAGATCTACCCGAGAAGTACGACGGCAAGTCGCATCCGTCGGAGTTCCTCAGCATCTACACCATCGCGGTGCAGGCTGCTGGGGGGCGGGACGATAAGATTCTTGCCAACTACTTCCCGTTGGTGCTCAAGCCCAACGTCAGGTCCTGGCTCATGCACTTGCCGGACAACTCCATATCCTCTTGGGCTGATCTATGCCAGCAGTTTGTCGGCGCCTTCACAGGCGGCCACAAACCCCATGGCCAAGAGAGCGATCTTCATTTGCTCGTCCAGAAGGAAGGAGAGCCCCTGCGCAAGTATATCCAGAGGTTCAGCCGTGTACAGCACAACATCCCAAATATCCACCCTGCCACGGTAATCAGCGCGTTCCATCAGAACGTGCGTAACCGCAGGATGCGGGAGGAGATGGCGATGTGCAAGATTCGGGACGTCAGCGAGCTATATGCCCTGGCCGACAAGTGTGCACGCGCTGAGGAAGGGAGGAAATTCCCCGGAGAAAGCACTGGAGCAGGGGGATCTGACAGCGAGGATGCCGCCCCGGCAAGGAAAAACCGGCGGCGCAACAACAACAAGAAGCGGAAAGAGTAGCCCGGCAGTCAAGTATGTACCAGTTCGTCAACAAGACACTGTACAGAAGAAGGCTCAACGGGGTGAAATTGAAGTGTATTCCCCGGGAAGACGGACAAAAGTTGTTGGCAGAGATACACGGAGGCATGTGTGGTCACCACATTGGCGCAAGAGCACTTGTCGGCAAAGCATTCTGGCAAGGTTTCTTCTGGCCAACAGCCCTCCAGGATGCAACTGCACAAGTAACCAAGTGTGAAGCGTGCCAGTTCCATTCCAAGCAGATACACCAGCCAGCTCAAGCTCTCCAGACGATCCCTTTATCCTGGCCATTTTCGGTCTGGGGGCTCGACATCCTCGGCCCCTTTCCCCGAGCTGTCGGGGGCTTTGAGTACTTGTATGTTGCAATCGACAAGTTCACAAAGTGGCCGGAAGTGGAACCAGTGAGGAAGGTGACCGCACAGTCAGCCGTCAAGTTCTTCAGGTCGATTGTCTGCCGCTTCGGGATCCCTAACAGGATAATCACCGACAACGGTACACAATTCACGAGCCGCGCCTTCATGCAGTACGTCCAAGATCTTGGCGCCAAGGTCTGTTTCGCTTCTGTTGCTCACCCGAGAAGCAACGGTCAAGCGGAGAGGGAAAATGCTGAAGTGCTGCGCGGGCTCAAGACCAGAACTTTCGACAGGCTGCACAAGTGCGGAAGAAACTGGATCGAGGAGCTGCCGGTGGCTCTTTGGTCAATCAGAACGACGCCAAATCGAGCCACTGGACAGACACCCTTTGCTCTAGTCTATGGAGCAGAGGCAGTTACCCCCACGGAACTCGTATACGGGTCACCTCGAGTGCTCGCTTATGATGAGCTCGAGCAAGAGCGGCAGCGACAAGATGACGCACTGCTCCTTGAGGAAGACCGTCTCCAGGCTGCTGTGCGAGCTGCTCGCTACCAGCAAGCTCTGCGCCGCTACCATAGCCGCAGAGTCAATGCCAGGAGTCTCGAGGAAGGCGACCTTGTTCTTCGGCGCGTTCAGTCGGCCAAGAATTCCAACAAGTTGACGCCGAAGTGGGAAGGCCCTTACCGGGTGAAGCGAGTCACAAGGCCTGGCGTTGTCCGCCTTGAGACCGAAGATGGCGTACCAGTGAGCAACTCTTGGAACATTGAGCATCTTCGTAAGTTTTACCCGTAAGGCGCGGTTGTCGGACCCTGTCCGACAACCACCCTTCTGTACAAGTCTTGCCGCTGTTGCATGTAATCCTTTGTACAGAGCCGGGCGCAGACCCTGAGCACTAGTAAATGAAGCGCTCATCACCCCGGGGTTATAGCATGCATGCTAGGTCGAGTCTCGTCCTTGGTTAGGGTTGATAGTGCCTAACAGCGGCTAACCCCTAGCTTAGAGGTTGAGTGTCCGTCCCTTTGCTTTTCCTTCGTTCGCAGGGCTCGCATATCCTGGCCAGACTGCTTGAGGACGAAAAGGAGAAGAAGGGCGCGCCGGCACCTGAGCCCCGGCAAGCCAGTGTTGCTGGGGGCTGCGAGTGCCAAGATTTATCCACGGCAAGCCAGAGTTGCCGGGGGCTGCAATATCAGATAAGTCTTTCGTCCCTCATCATGCATCCTCTTATGGACTGGGGAATGTGAAACCGCGTTTCTTCCTGAAAACTGCCGTGCTCCCTCAACTCCAGGCCCCGGGGCCAAGTTCGGTCGTAGTCACGGCAGCAAAGGGATGAAACAAGGGGGCCGCACTCACCTCGTTCCCGCCTCCGTCAAAGGCGTGAGAAAGGTCGAGCGACGTGGGAAGGCGGCAGGGCCTGTTGCCGGGAGACGTAATGTCTGTCCGAGGGATACCAAGGATTTACTCCTTGGCGTGGGTTCAACCCGCGAGACAAATAACTCGGCAAGCATCCCCTTTTCATTAAAAAAACATCCCACTCAGGTACAGTCCATGGAGGATGAAAAACATGAAAGAGAGGACTACAAGTTTTAGATGCAGCTAAGGCCCGAAGGCTTACAAATTAAAAAGATAAGATGCCCGTAATCCTTTTCCTGTCCCTCTCTTCAGGAGGTAGGTCAAGGAGGCGAGAAGGGCAAAAGAGGCGCCTAGGCGAGCTACGGGTGCCAGAAGACACCAAGAGAACATCCTGGGGGCTGTCTGAAGGCTGGACGGTGATGGCGGCGCCGAAAGCGGGGCTCGAAGACGGGGCGGCAGGACGTCAGCATGCTGTCGAGGGCACCACGCCCTCGTACTCCGACCTGACGGCCTTGTCGCCAGCCCTCTTCCCCTTCCGCAGCCTCCCTACGCCAGCCGCCCAAGGAGACGACCCTGGGGAGTTCAAGACGCCGGCGGCACGGATGATGGGGTCGCCGGTGCCGCACGGAGCGGCGCCCGACACCTAGTCGGACCCGCCATCCCGCCGCCCGTTACCCTCATCGTCGCTGTCGCTCTCCTCCTCGTCACTATCGCTCGAGGAGCCTTCACTATCGGAGGAGCTGTCCACGCAGCACTTCACCCGAGTGCCGAAGCACCCGAAGACCTTGATGGAGAGGAGATCGCCCTCCATCAACTTAAAATGGGGGGTGAGCCCCCCCCCCCCGTCAGGCTGTGGATACGGGCGAATGTCTTCCACCCTCGATCAAGATACATCACATTAGGGGCTGGGAATACAACGCGGACTCGCGTGCCGCTGATCCCACAGCCCCTCATGTGCAGCCTCAGTGTCTCGGGCAGGTCCGACTCCATCGCGCTCGCAAACGGAGCTGGAAGCCGGAGGCGACGACGAGGCGCCCGGCGCAGCCTGACGAAGAACTCGCAAGGGTCGTCCCCTATATGGACCGTCGTGGGGAGGGGAGCCGCCGGCGGAGGCGAAGCTGGCGCGCCGCCCCGTCCTCCTCTTCCCCGAGCGCCTCGACCTCGTCCTCGACCTCGTCCACGACCTCGCCCCCTCCCTCTTCCCCTTGTGGCTGGCTCTGCCACCACGGGTGCGGGAGAGGAAGGGGTGCGCTGTCTGGCGGCGACCATCACCGCCACCGATGAAGGGCCAGGATTCCCTTTCTCCATGGCGAATGAGAGAAAGGGGAGCAGAAGCTGAAGAAAGGAGGAGATGAGAGAGTGCGGGCTTCCGTGCTCCCCTCCCGCTCTTTATAAAGGAGAGAGGTGGGGGCTCGGCCGCCCCGCTCAGCGAATCAAGGCACGGGCAGAGCAAGGAGTCGGTCCCAGCCCGCTGCCCCTGCTCACGTTTCCCGCTCCCACCGTCCGTGACCCCAAGCGCATGGGAGCCGCGTGGCGGGGATGCAGAACCAAGGCGACGAATGAGGCGGCCTCACCCCACCCCGTGATCACAGGGAGTGGACGCCTCGAAAACCGCGCACCGGCCCCGTCCAGTAAATGCACCATGCCCCCACGCCTACCTCCATTTAGGGAGGAGGGCGCGAACCGTCCCCTTCATCATAGCCTGACGCATGCTCGCGGGGCTAAGCCCCGCGCACGCCGCCCACGTCACCCACGACGCCGCGTTTGACGCGTGCCATTCCGGGCGTGCGCGGTGGAAGCGGAGAGATGTGCGGCGTGACCTAGGCCGCGCGTGCCCGTGCACTGTTTTGGGCCTGGCCCAAAAGCGCTTGGCACCGTGTCTGGCCCAGGCCCGGGGGCTCCTGTCGGTGTACTAGAGTAGGGGTACCCTAGTATCCTGAACTTGTGCACGGGCAGTCGCAGCATCCCGCGGCAAGGCTTGCCGAGTGGCCGCCAAGACCCTCCGCGGCAACTTTGAAGACCATTCAAGGACAAAGTACTCAAAACAAGGCCCCGGCAAGAGGAGCTTGCCGGGAAGACCAACCAAGGCCCCGGCAAGAGGAGCTTGCCGGGAAGGCCAACCAAGGCCCCGGCAAGAGAAGCTGGCCGGGAAGGAAACCAGACCCCGGCAAGAAGAGCTTGCCGGGAAGGCCACTCAAGGCATACCAAGAAAACTCACCGCGACGTGCCACGCGTCCCGGCGAGGCCCGGTGAGCGACAAGCTCCCGAACACGACAAGACGACGACCGCGGCAAGGAGCTTGCCGCGGGAAACCCCCACTTCGTGCCCGCGCTCCAGCACACCTGCCAACGTGTCGCTCTAAGGCCCTCCAGAGCACACGTGGCAGGGGGCCGTGCAGCTAGGGGGGCGAGGTGGCAAGCAGGCGCTGACAAGATAACCACCGTGGCAAACGGTGGCGTCCCTAGCGGTCCCTTTCGGTACTGTCTAGGCGACACAAACAGGCAATTAATGCCCTTGTCCCATGCCGCCAGGGTTAGGTATGATAACACTGTAGCAGGTAGTTGTACCTACCACAGCACCTTTCCATTTTTGCCCTTTACCTCCGTTGCTATGTCGGTAACCCCTTGAGCATATAAAAGGAGGCCCGAGTGCAACGAGAGGAGGGGTTAGCCTCTTCGTCCACCCACGCTCGGTCTTGTTAGCCGCCGGTGTGTACTGTAGCACTCCGCGCTCCCGAGCTAGAAATCAATACCAAACCACAAAGCAGGAGTAGGGTTTTACGCATCCGTGCGGCCCGAACCTGGGTAAACCGCTCGCGTGCTCCGCCTTGATCTGCTCTTTGCGCGACCTCCGCCCCCCGCCGAACCGAAAGGGACCCGGTCCGCCGGTCCCATAGGTGCCCGTGGATCCAGCAGCCCCGGCACTGCCCAAAGGATCCCTTCCCCCTCCCCTGCATTGATCAAATTATCGATGCTACCATAGGACACGAGTCATTGTGTTTCCTCGACGCATACTCCGGCTACCACAAAATCAAGATGGTAGAGTCCGACCAAGCCGCAACGGGATTTATCACACCATACGGCCCCTTCTGTTTCAACACAATGCCTTTCGGGCTCAAAAACGCCGGCGTAACATATCAGCGCATGATTCAGACATGTCTGGAGAAACAGATCGGCAAAACAGTAGAGGCATACATAGATGATGTGGTCATCAAAACCAAGCACGTCGACTCTCTAATAGACGACTTGAGGCTCACATTCGACAACCTCCGAAAATACGACATCAAGCTCAATCTAGAAAAATGCATTTTCGGCGTACCAGCCGGAAAGCTCCTGGGCTTCATTGTCTCCAGTAGAGGAATTGAAGCTAATCCGGCCAAAATCCAAGCTCTGTCACAGTTGGCTACCCCAAAAGACCTCAAACAAATCCAGAAATTAACTGGATGTGTGGAGGCTCTAAGCCGCTTTATCTTCCGCTTAGGACAAAAGGCATTACCCCTTTATCGCCTCCTTCGGCGCACCGAACACTTCGAGTGGACAGACGCTGCCATAGCCGGATTGGAAGAAATAAAAGCCATACTGGCAACCAACCCAATCCTGGCCGCGCCAAACATCGGCAAACCAATGCTGTTGTACATTGCGGCAACTCATCAGGTTGTAAGCGCAGTGCTCGTCGTCGAACGAGAAGCGGACGGACATAAATTCCCCCTTCAAAAGCCGGTATATTATGTATCCACTGTCCTCACTCCATGTAAATCACGGTACCCACATTATCAAAAGATAGCCTATGCGGTATTCATGGCATCCTGGAAGCTGCGACACTACTTTCAAGAGTGTTCAATTACAGTAGCCTCGGAAGTGCCACTTAATGATATTATAAACAACCGTGACACCACGGGCCGGATTGCCAAATGGGCCATTGAGCTCCTCCCGTTCGACATAACATACAAACCCCGGTGAGCCATTAAATCGCAAGTATTGGCCGAATTTGTCGTCAAATGGACGGAAGTCGAACTCCCTAAAGAGTACGGCGCATACTCCAATTGGATCATGCACTTCGACGGCTCCAAAATGCTGGCTGGTCTGGGGGCTGGCATCGTCCTGACGTCCCCAACCAGAGATACAGTTCAATACGTACTACAGATACTGTATACAGACTCCAACAACGCAGCCGAATACAAAGCCCTGTTACATGGTCTCCGGATGGCAGTTTCCATGGGCATTCAACGCCTGGAGGTGCGTGGGGATTCGAACCTCGCAATATCCCAAATAAATGGAGACTTCGAAGCCAAGGATCCGAAGATGGCGGCCTATCGCAACGCCATCCTAAAGATGTCAGCTCGGTTCGAGGGGCTTGAATTTCACCATGTGGCTCCGAAAAACAATCAGGCGGCGGATATCCTCGCCCGCATTGGTGCAAAACGCGATGCGATCCCCCCCCCCCCCACATCTTTTTGGAAAGGTTGTTTAAGCCATCCGTGGTATGGGAAGGGGACATCGGTAACAATAGTCCGGACCCGACCAAAATGCTCGATATCGAACACTCTGACATAATCGGAGGCTCTGCCACCGAAATAACACCTTCAGCCCACGTAATAATGGCCATCATCGCCCCGTGGACAGAACCATTCCTGGCCTACCTAACTAGGCAGGAACTTCCCGAGGACCAAAATGAGGCACGCTGCATAGTGCGGCGATCTAAAGCCTACAGGGTCCATGAGGGAGAGCTATATAAAAAAAGCAGTACCGGAGTCCTTCAAAGGTGCATCTCCGAAGAGGAAGGGCGGAAACTTTTGGCAGAAATTCATGCCGGACTCGGTGGCCACCACGCCGCAGCCCGGGCCCTTGTAAGCAAGGCCTTCCGTACAGGTTTTTATTGGCCGACGGCCCGGGTAGATGCACAGGACTTGGTCCAATGTTGCGTCGGTTGCCAGCTTTTTGCAAACCAAAGCCACATGCCACCCACTGCCCTCCAAACAATCCCCATTACCTGGCCCTTCGCGGTCTAGGGGCTTGACATGGTTGGACCCCTTAAAGGGGGAACCCATAAGAAAAAATACTTACTGGTCATGGTGGATAAATTCACCAAATGGATAGAAGCCAAACCTGTTAAAACCGCCGAATCTGGACCGGTGATAGACTTCATATCCAGGGTTGTACACCATTATGGCGTCCCCCACAGCATCATCATTGACAATGGCACGAACTTTACGGCCGACGAGGTAAAACTCTGGTGCAGAAACATGGGCATCAAGCTTGATTATGCTTCTGTCTATCACCCACAAACCAATGGCCAAGTTGAGCGAGCAAATGGTCTTATCATGAGCGGCATAAACCCAGATCAGTGCGGTCCTTAAAGGATTCTAACACGCACTGGGTAGAGGAGCTCGACTCTGTACTCTGGGGGCTGCGGACCACGCCGAATCGTACTACCGGATACACACCCTTCTTTATGGTGTACGGCGCAGAGGCGGTTCTGCCCTGCGACATAATTCATGACTCACCTCGAGTGCGCATGTACGAAGAAAGAGAAGCCGAGCTCGATCGGCAGGACAGTCTGGACACACTGGAGGAGGAGCGCGACGTGGAAAAAGCCTGTTCCGCATTCTATCAGCAACAGGCTCGAAGATACCAAAGCAGAGAAGTACGGGCCAGAACTTATAACATTGGCGAGCTAGTTCTACACCTGCCGGAGAAGAAAAAGACCAAGCTCGAGCCCAAATGGGAAGGTCCCTTCATTATTGACCAAGTTCTAACCGGTGGAGCGTACCGTGTGCGGGATGCATCAAATAATCGACTTGAGCCGAACCCATGGAACGTAGCCAGGCTCCGAAGATTCTACGCCTAGTGCCGGACTCTATGTTCGTCTCCTTCCTTTGTCCATTTTTTGCATTTACATTATCTGTCTTTTTTCTCTTTCTTTCGTTCTTTTATTCTTTCTCAAGGCCTTCAAGGGCCAACTTGTGCCTTGCTTGCACACTATTGATGCGCTAACCGCGCTCATTATACCTGGGGGCTTCTTACACAGAAGCTTAATTATTTATCTGGGCTTCATGCCCCGCACATGTGTTATTCTTCCGCATGTACCTTTTCTTCGCCATTATATGCATCGATATGACTTAAGTTTTGGCCAAGCTGGGTTGCCTGGCTCTTGTATTTATGCCCTACGTTCCCGTTAATTGGGCTAGGGGAGCACCTCTGCGATTGTTACTGCCGGGTCAGCCGGATGTGTACCTCAGACTGGGTGAAGTCGAAAGCTAGCGTTCTTAAGGGAATATTTGGTCGGTGAACAAAAGATGATTTTTATTTATTTTCCATATGTGCCCCCAGATGTTTTTGCCTGCGTTTCCTCTCGCAGTCCGGACATGCACTTTAGGGCATGCATACCCAGGGAAAGGAACCCTTAACAGAACTATTCTCCCTGGAAGATGTTTCTTACTACCCATGTAATACAACATAACTAGTTGGGTACTTGTCTGTTCAAGCAGTAATGACCCCTAGGTTTCCACTCATACCCCGGTTCTCATATAACTGAGCGGGTATTCGGATACACTCCGGACTATCGGGTCCCGAGGTTGAAGCGAAAAGGTCCGCCATGACAAATGATTTACAATCCGGCTAGAAGGCATTATACATGTCACTTTAATTACATAGTCATGTAGACTGACTAAATTCCTCTTCTATACCATCCAACAGGCTGTCTAGCCTACAACCCTGTTGGGAATACTTCGTGGCTAATTCTACTTGCCCATACACTAAGCTAACGGGGATCTCTTTCCCATCGGGCCCCACAGGTCCGACCTCGGCCATGTGGTTTGGGTCAGCCTTGGTATACCGCGTCTTCACCATGGCCCAGGCCTCCCTGGCACCTTGACGGCAGGCCGATATCTTCCATAATCGAAAGCGCTGCCGTGCTCCCTTGAGCTTCTCCGCAAGCTCTCCAATGCCTTCTGGCAGGGAGACGGATGGCCATAAGGCCTGGGCAATACCTTGCATCACCTGCCGAACTTGTTCGTGCAGTCGTGAGAGCTCGGGTAGAAGATCACCCGTAGACCTAGGCATCTCCTCCACGGGACGACCCGTCAGCATACCTGCAGACATAATTCTGTTAGCCAGCTTCTCCGTCGCCCCCCTTTTAAGGGTTCATCCAAGCACTTACTAAAAATGCCGCGTCGAAGCTGCTTATTCTCCTTCTCGGAGTCTGCAAGCTGGGCTCGAACATCCTTCAGTTCCATGCTCAGCTTGGTATTGGCGTCTTGGAGATTGTTTTTCTCCCACCTGACCTCAGTCAGCACGTGTTCGCCAGCCTTTAGCTGTTGTACGACATGCTGGTCCTCCGGATTCTCTCTGGATTCATCTGCAATATCTATTGTTAGATCTGCAGCCACAACCGCATGCTATATGGTACCTATCATTCTTCAAAAGAAATGTTACCAGCCGGGGACTTTTTAGGTTCCTTTGATGCGGCAACGGCGGCCCGAAGTTGGGTCTTGCATTCCTCTAGCTCCTGTGACAGTCGAGTATTCTTCTCTGTAAGAACCTGCAGAATAGATGATCCTTAAATCGGTTCTGCTAACTGTTTCAAGTCTCAGGGGCTACTGATACATATAATCGTCAGATTTGCTTACCCGTACATCCCTTACATACTAGTCCGTGGCTCTGGCTAGACCATTTTGAGTAGCACGGAGGTACGCGTCTCCAGAATTGAAGGCATCAAATGCCTCTGGTGAGAAGCAAGCGTCACGTAGTATGGCCCGACAACGCCTATGATTTATGGTGCTCTCCACTTCTGAATTTGTAGCGGATATTCTATCCGCATCCTCTGTAGGGGGAGTATCTGGCGTCCGCCCCATGTCGGCTTCCGCCTCTATGTCCGGTCCTGGAGCCCGACTGGTGGAAGCATGATCGGCAGCCTCACTAGACATATTCTGGCGAGCGTTTTTTCTGTTAAAGAAACATGGACGTCATTACATTTTGAGAAAGACGACAACCATGGAGCGGGGTTTTTTCTCATACCTCTACGTCGGCGTCTCCGTCCTGACCGCCTTCCTTTTTGGCCTGCCCGGCCTCGGTGCCTCTTGTTGACGAGTTGCTGCAGATTCGGCACGGTGTCCCGAATGCCTTCCCTATAAAACACCATATGTATATGGTAGGTGAAGTGTCTAAAAGGGGGTCCTCGTTTTTGGAGTTGGGATTTTTGGTTTTTCTTACGTGCGACGCAGGAAGCAGTCCGGGATAGTCGGTCATTGTCGGTGTCAAAACCGGCGGATCTCGGGTAGGGGGTCCCGAACTGTGCGTCTAGGCCGGATGGTAACAGGAGGCAAGGGACACGAAGTTTTACCCAGGTTTGGGCCCTCTCGATGGAGGTAAAACCCTACGTCCTGCTTGATTAATATTGATGATATGGGTAGTACAAGAGTAGATCTACCACGAGATCGGAGAGGCTAAACCCTAGAAACTAGCCTATGGTATGATTGTTGTTCTGTATGTTGTCCTACGGACTAAAACCCTCCAGTTTATATAGACACCAGAGAGGGTTAGGGTTACACAAAGTCAGTTACAATGGTAGGAGATCTACATATCCGTATCTCCAAGCTTGCCTTCCACGCCAAGGAAAGTCCCTTCCGGACACGGGACGAAGTCTTCAATCTTGTATCTTCATAGTCCAGGAGTTCGGCTGAAGGTATAGTCTGGCCATCCGGACACCCCCTAATCCAGGACTCCCTCAGTAGCCCCTGAACCAGGCTTCAATGACGACGAGTCCGGTGCGCAGATTGTCTTCGGCATTTCAAGGCGGGTTCCTCCTCCAAGTACTTCATAGAAGATTTTGAACACAAAGATAGTGTCCGGCTCTGCAAAATAAGTTTCCACATATTGCCATAGAGAGAATAATATTTACACAAATCTAATCTGCTGACGTATTCCATAGTGTGACACACCACGACCAAGCCTTTATCCGAGTCGTTTTATTATCCCACCTCAGTGCGTCATGCGAGGCGGTTTCCTTGGCACGTCTTGTTAAAGCAGAGATCGCGTCCCCTTATTCCGGGATTCTCATCAATACGGGCATGGGTAACCCAACTGCTTCTAGGACTCCTAGATTATAGGCAAGTCCAAACGGACACGGAGAGGACGCTTGATATTCACCCTCTTTATAAAGGGGATAAGGCTTTTATTTTTCCCTCCCGTGCTCAATCGAATCGTTCCCCCACCTCAAGCTCAAATGCCCGAAGTTCAGGTCAGGTGCTCTGAACCTTCAGTCATGTCCGGATCTAGCCTTCAAGGCCGATGGATGCCTTCCTCCGTCACAGAAGAAGACATCAAAAAGTTGAGGGAGGCCAGATATCTGACCGCCGAGATTTTGCATCGGCTGCCTCCCCGAGGGCAGGCCGTCCCCACCCCTGAACCCAACGAGAACGTCGTGTTCGTCTCCCACTTCCTCCGAGGTCTAGGCCTTGCTCTGGATCCTTTTGTCAGGGGTTTGATGTTTTATTACGGGCTAGACTTCCATGATCTAGCTCCGGACTCCTTTCTTCATATCATGACATTTATTGTTGTGTGCGAGGCCTTGCTCCGGGTTACCCCTCACTTTGGCCTATGGCTCAAGACCTTTGAAGTAAAGCCGAAGATGATCGAGGGGCAACATGCAGCGTGTGGAGGTGGCTCAATACGCAAGATGACGGGAGCTTCGTGGCCCAAAGGTTCCATCCCAGAGGTGTCTGAATTGTGGCAACAGGAGTGGCTCTACATCACGGCTCCTAGAAGTGCCAAGTGGGCGGCCGCCCCTGTTTTCCGCTCGGGCCCTCCACCACAACTGATGTCATGGATCAGCAGAGGTCTGATCTGGGGTCTGGCCAAGGACGTGCCTACACTGCAAATCCGCATTCGATATCTCTTCAATGGAGATTTCAGTTTGGTTGCGGTAATACAAGTTATGCTAGTTCGTCAAGTCCAGCCTTGCAAACGCCGGCCTCTTCGCCTGTGAGAGTTCAATCCCGAGGGACCGTGTGTCATTCAAAAATTTCTCGGCCTGACGCACGAGGAGATGTACAAGTCATTCTTCGGACCTCAGGTGGAGTGTCCGGAAACCACCGAGGGCGTGGGCCTGAGTAGTAACCGCGCCGCCGAATAGGTAAGGCATCTTCCGGCCGAACATACTATCTTTCCCTTGTTACGAAGTTATTTCTGAGAGTTCGCTTTTTGACCAGGACTGGTTAACAAAGGCGAAGTTGATTCGGTGTTCGGCCCCCCTCCCCGAGGGTTTGGAAAATCCGGTATTGGAAAAGATGCTCCAGACCGCACCTTGCCCGGAGCCCTTGAAGGAAGATACAGTGGAGGATAATACGGGCTTACGCGGGCCCCCAACGCTGCCCATTCTAACTGAGGGAGTGAGTGTCTCCATGAAGGAAGACGACCAGAAGAGGAAAAGGACTACGCCCGGGGATTCGAAAGCCGAAGCTTCCAAACGGGAGAAGAAGTCTCCCGCAGAGGGTCCTACCTTGGGGGGCGCTGTTGCCGCACAAAGTCCGCGGGGGGATCAATTCTCCCGCGAGTCGTAAGTGACCCAAAATACTTTAATAGTATAGATATGCCCTCTTTGTCTTCTGAGAGAATAACCACCGCATATATTTTTGCAGTTCAGGCCTTAGCCCCTCTCAAATGAGCTCGTCTTCGGGGGACCTTCTTCCAGAGATGATGGAGAGCGAAACGCCTCCTCCAGACTCCTCCGCTCCGGAAGCGGGCGACCCTGAAGTATCGTCGCGGAGGGCCTCTCCGAGTCCGGTGAGGCCGGAAGATAATCCCATTGACCCCTGAAGCTCCCAGTGTCCGGCTCCCGAAGAGAGCAGACAAAAGAGTCCGGCATCGTCTAGTGTGCGATCGAATGTTCTAAGGGAGTTGGTGGGGCGAGCGGCCATCTCAGATGAACACCGTGTGCTGATGAATACAATGATGGAGAGAATATCGTCCGCCCAAAGTGGATTGCATGAAGCTTTTATGAGTCTACTGACAGGCTTTGAGGTACGTAAAAGAATGTATGATAGTCATGCACATGCTAGGTGTGCCCTGTGTAGATAGTAGCCCCTGAGACTCTGGTTGTCATCGGAAACGACGACGAACAGAGGATCATATTCCCAGGTAATAACCATACTGCCTCTATGTGCAGGTGATGGAAGCTCCGGTGGCTAGCCGGACTAGCGAGTTTGCCCATTTAGAACGGTAGTTGGATGCGGCAGACGCCGACATCGAGCTTGTTAACAAAAGGCTTGACGAGGCACAGGGTAAGTGTCATTATCTGGTAAACGCCACAATAGGAAGAGCAGCATGATGCCAGCATCTTTAATATGTTGTGAGTGCAGATGGAGCTACCACTGTTGAAGCCTTGCGGGCAGAACTTGCCCGAGCCAAGGAACAAGGAGGTTGGGTAATGCGGCTGCTTTGAAGGCGGCCGAAGAGTTGCAAGCCGAGAAGGCCGCGCATGGCGAGAGCCGAGACAAGATGGCCAAGATGGCCATAGAATTAAAAGCCGCCGCCGACCGTTGTCGGGTTCTTGAAAAGGAAAACCAAGTGAAGGCATCGGACCTTGAGAACGCTGCTGCGACGAAAAAAGACCTCCGCTCTGCTATGAGGGCAAAGAAGGAGGAGCTGCGGGAAGCCGGGGATATTGTAGCTGGGAAATCCTTTATGTTGCGGAGGAAGTTCGGAGATCCACGGTATGCCCCTCTCGATCGGCTGTGGAGTTCGGAGGATGTGTATATGGATTTGGCGGCGAGCGCTGCCGATGCGGCCAAGTACTTCCAGGGTCAGACGGACCGTGAAGTAGACCAGCTGTTTTGGAGATAATTCCATTCTCCTGAGCGTCCACTTTCATTGACTGACCAATTAGCCGAATGGCCCAAACTAAATAGGTTGTCCGGACTCTCCATGAGGTCTGTTGTGGATCAGCTATGGCCGGAAAGGTCAAAACCGAACAGCTATTTCAGCTGGGTGCAGCAGTTCCTTGACGTGGTGCCGCGCATTAATGTGATGAAGAGGTCGGCGTGCATAGAGGGCGCACGGATGGCCTTTGCCCGTGTTAAGGCATACTGGGCGGAGATGGATGCTACCAATGTTGCAGCGCGGGATTCGGCTATAGGTCGAAAGGATGCTGAGCACTACTTTGAAGAAGTTCTTGAGGGTGCCCGTTTGATAGAGACCCAGTGCTCAAAAAATATTATGTTTGAGTGATATGTAATCTCATTGTAAGCGAAATGCTTTTATAAATTTTTATAAGGCTATTTTTATACTTTTGCCTGAAAGTAATATGATGCCTCCTGGGCGGCCATTTATGTATACATGTGTATAACCTGAAAGATTGCAGTCGTCGGCTTCAACCCCCACGCATATAATGCGGAGGTGCTCGCAAAAACATGCGTTCACACTTAACCCAACGTCTTGGTCCTATTAAGGAGGTGATAGCGGAGCGAGCGAGGCAACCGGACTATAATGCTTTAGCACTTTCACTTAGCCATAGGAGTTTGACAGTGGGGCTACTAGATAGCCCCTGGTGGCTCCGCACTCTCCCGATTCCGGGGTGCGTACATGCCTGGCCGGAAAACGGCCCTTCGTTAAGGAGAAGGAATTCTAACATTCCCACAGGTCATCGAGTGGTTGACCAGTCTCACGCTATATCATGACAGTCAGTTTTCGGCTTTCTCTACTGAGGTGCTCGTCCGGATGAACCAGGGCACAATCGCAGTAGTTCTCCTAGTGCTACCTTAGCCGGTAAAGCGGAACGTAAGGCACCAAAACACAGGAGCCGGGCAAACCCAACATTTGACCAAAGACAATGATTCGGAGCTGATGCATATAGGGCCAAACTCGTGACGCCGAACACTCCCTAAGGTATTCGGTCTTTGTGGTATAAACCGGGCCTAAATAATGGCCTTTGTAAGAAGCCCCTTGTGTCCAGGTACGTGCATTGTTCTGGCGTGGCCACATGCCAAGACGTCAGCATCCTTCTCAACGGTGGATATGTATCAACAAGAGACAGTAAAAAAGGTTTACGCAGGGTATTAATCTAAAAAGAATCCTTGGAGCGGGTCCCTGCTGCACGTCTGTGCCTGTGTCTCCGTTGTGCCTTATCCTGGACGGGTGTAGCACGATGATCGTCTGTAAAAGAGAGGAAGTTAAGTGAAAAAGTTGTCGTGCAAAAAGATAGTTTTTAAAGAAACCATGTATAATTCAAGATGATAAGAAATTGCCACTCGTCTGTGCGTGTTGAGCCCCTTATGTTGACAAATAGGGGTGTGACCATTTAGTCAGTATAAGTAGCGGCGCCGGACTCGATTAGTTGTATCTGAGGTCTTGATGACCTATTGGATGCTTTCGCTTGTCCGGGCGCCTTTAGTGTGCAGCTGCCAAGGCAGCCTCACTCTCTTCGGCGCGCAGAGATCGCTTGATATTTCCGTCCACTGTGATTATGCCATGTGGACCGGGCATCTTGAGTGTGAGGGAGGCGTAGTGTGGTATTGCACTAAAGCAAGCGAAAGCTTCGCGTCCGAGCAGTGCTTGATAGCCACTTTGAAACGGAGTGATGTGGAAAGTTAAATGCTCGCAACGGAAGTTATCGGGGGAGCCGAATATAACTTGTAGTAGGAGGGAGCCCATACAACGAGCCCCTGGGCCTAGCGTTACTCCTTTAAAGGTAGTATTGCTATGGCGAATTTGTGTTGGGTCTAACCCCATCCCGCGGATTGTATCCTGATATATTAGGTTTAGGCTACTGCCGCCGTCCATCAAGACTCTTGTGAAGTGATATCCGCCAATTACTGGGTCTAATACCAGGGCAGCCCATCCTGTGTGTCGGATACTTGCTGAGTAATCACGATGGTCGAAAGTGATCGGTTAAGATGACCAGTGGCAGGACTTCGTGGTGATAGGCACTTGGGTATATTTTCCTGGGAGTGCCGCATTGTTTTTTCCCTTGATTACGTGTAACACGTTTAATGTTTTGACTTCTGGTGAAAATTTCTTTTGTTCCCCCGTGTCTTGCTTGGGGGGCTCGTCCTTGTCTTCACTTGGTGTATCCTCCCCCTTGTGTACGGCGTTGAGCTTGCCGGACTGCTTGAAGACCCAACATTCTCTGTGGGTATGATTAGCAGGTTTACCAGGGGTACTATGAATCTGACATACTTGGTCCAGAATTTTGTTGAGGCTGGACAATTCATCCCTGGTGCCTTTAGGGGGCGGCTTTTGACCTGGCCAAGAGCTTTTGAATCCGGCATTTACTGTCATGCCCTTCGTGCTGTCTTCTTTATTCCGGCGTTTGTTATTGTTGTTGCGCCATGATTTCCCGTTTCCATCTCTAACTTCAGATGTACTGGGGTCGCTGGTGTTGCATCTGGCTAGCCAGCTGTCCTCACCCGCGCAAAAGCGGGTCATGAGGTTTGTTAATGCGGCCATCGTTCTCGGCTTATTTTGGCCGAGGTGTCTGGCGAGCCATTCGTCACGGATGCTATGCTTGAAAGCTGCCAAGGCTTCGGTGTCCGGACAGTCGACAATCTGGTTCTTTTTAGTAAGAAACCTGTTCCAAAGCTTTCGGGCTGACTCTCCGGGCTGTTGAGTTATATGACTCAAATCGTCCGCATCCGGAGGTCGGACATAAGTCCCTTGAAAATTTGCCCGAAAGGCGTCTTCGAGCTCTTCCCAACTTCCAATGGAGCTTTCGGGGAGGCCTTTGAGCCAGTGACGAGCTGGCCCTTTGAGCTTGAGGGGTAGGTACTTGATGGCGTGGAGATCATCTCCTCGAGCCATATGGATATGAAGGATGTAGTCCTCAATCCAGACCCCAGGGTTTGTTGTTCCGTCGTATGCCTCTATGTTTACGGGCTTGAATCCCTCTGGAAATTCATGGTCCAGCACCTCATCGGTGAAACATAGGGGGTGTGCGGCACCCCTGTAGCTGGGTGTACCGCGTTGTTCGGATGTTTGTTGTGTTGCATTGTATGCTGGGGCACGCTTGCGTGGTCCATAGATGGATCTTGTTGCGCCGTCCTTTGGGTGCGAGACCTCGCATGGGTCGCATATTGTATTGTGAGCGGCGTTGTATGCCGCTCTGTGTTGGTAGAGGGGTCGTCTATCCGACCAGGTGGCTGCTTTGATATTTGGTTGTGGGGGTTTTGAGGCCTCCTCATCGAATTTGGGTAGCAGCTTCCGCTTTTGGTAGCTTTTGGAGGGGCGATTGTCGCCGTACCTTGCTGCAGTGTTGAGTATTTTACTCCATCTGATTTGGAGTGTGTCTTGTGCGGCCTTGAGCCTTTGCTTCTGCTTTTTCAGACTCCTCGCAGTGGCAACAAGCCTTTTACGGGCAGGCTGCTGCTCCGGGTGTCTGTCCGGAGTTATGTCGTCCGGACCATTATCCTTGATAGGATTTGTTTGTTCGGTTTGATTATCCAGATTGCCGTTGTCCGGCAGCGGTTCGCCCTGCTCCAGCGCTGGGTCTGTGTGATCGCTATTTCTGTCAAGGCAGGATTTGGGGCGGCGCTTGCATCGCCGCTTTGACTGCTTTTCGAGGGAACAAGCCTTCAGTGCGTCCTTTCGCTCCTCGTCGTCATCTTTTGGTGCGTCCACCATGTATACGTCATATGACGAGGTGGCGTTCCAGGGCCCAATAGGCGCTGGTTCTTCATCGTCTCCTTCGTCGGCGTCCATACCGTCGATGTCTTCAGAGTCGAAGTCGAGCATGTCGGTTAAATCGTCGACAGTGGCTACAAAGTGGGTGGTAGGTGGGCTTTGAATTTCTTCATCGTTCGCATCCCAATCTTGCTGACCGTAGTCCGGCCAGGGCTCTCCTGATAAAGAGAGAGATTTTAGTGATTTTATAATAACGCCAAAGGGCGAGTGCTGAAATATGTCCGCGGTAGTAAACTCCATGATCGGCGCCCGGTCGGATTCGACCGGCAGAGGCACGAATGGTTCGGAGTCCGGAGAGGAGTCCGGCTCCTTGGAATCATGAATCTCGCGGAGTGCGGGGCTGGTGTTCGGCTCGATCGCCGTTAGGATCACAGCCCCCGAGGCGGCGTCCAACCACCCATCCTCGATCAGCGCGGTTGGCTCCGAATTATGGGTCGAAGCCGATGCGGGTGCGGCCTTCAGGGCACTGTTAGGCGGCAGAGCTAGATCATGCTCGTCGTGGCAGTGCGGCGCGCTCGGCAGTGGCTCGAATCCATCGAAGATCAAGTCCCCGCGGATGTCAGTCGTGTAGTTTAAACTTCCAAATCTGACCTGACGGCCAGGGGCATAGCTTTCGATCTGCTCCAGATGGCCAAGTGAATTGGCCCACAATGCAAAGCCGCCGAAGACAGAGATCTGTCCAGGGAGACAAGTTTCACCCTGGACCGCATCACTATCGATGATCGTAGGAGCCATCAAGCCTGACGGCGATGACACAGAGGAACTTTCAATGAAAGCACCAATGTCGGTGTCAAAACCGGCGGATCTCGGGTAGGGGGTCCCGAACTGTGCGTCTAGGCCGGATGGTAACAGGAGGCAAGGGACACGAAGTTTTACCTAGGTTTGGGCCCTCTCGATGGAGGTAAAACCCTACGTCCTGCTTGATTAATATTGATGATATGGGTAGTACAAGAGTAGATCTACCACGAGATCGAAGAGGCTAAACCCTAGAAACTAGCCTGTGGTATGATTGTTGTTCTGTATGTTGTCCTACGGACTAAAACCCTCCGGTTTATATAGACACCAGAGAGGGTTAGGGTTACACAAAGTCGGTTACAATGGTAGGAGATCTACATATCCGTATCGCCAAGCTTGCCTTCCACGCCAAGGAAAGTCCCTTCCGGACACGGGACGAAGTCTTCAATCTTGTATCTTCTGCTGAAGGTATAGTCCGGCCATCCGGACACCCCCTAATCCAGGACTCCCTCAGCCGTAATGGCCACCATGGCGTCATCACAACTTAATTGATAGAACTATCGGTCTATCAGCTCCATGAATATGTCTGAATCTTGTTTGAGTCCAGGACCGAGGCCCGGTCAGGGTCCTCTGATTATGGAGATGGGCTGTTGACCTCCCTTATGGCTTTTCGTAGTTCCTGCCGCAAAATGGCAAGGTGAGTACCTACGACAAAGAATGCGGGAAGAATGGGAGTAAGGAGATATAACTCACCCAGCTTGGAGGGTTGTACATGGAGAATCCATCCCGTGGCTTGATGCGGATGAACTCCTCTTCCTCTCCCTTGAATAACTCGGACAGAATTTTTGCTAAAGCAGCAGCATTGTCAGGACCCTTACGCCCGCAACGGGTGGCATCATCTTCCCTGTTAAAACACCACATGGGGTGCCCTCGATATTGAAGTGGCTGCACTCCCCGCATTATGCATATTGACATAACCTCGATTACTGTCAATCCTGATTGAGCTAGCGCTTTAATCTGGTTCATCGGGTAAAGGACTTCTCCGTTGTCTTCCTCCTGGGGGCTCCGTGGGCGCCAACTTCGGCGTTTCTTCAGAGGAGCATTGTTGAACTCAGGAAGACCCTGCCGAACAGGGTCCGGAAGGGGGACGTCCTCCATATAAAACCATTCCGAAGGCCAGTCTTCGGACGTCTTCTTCGGAGTACCAAACAGGTATCCGGATTCGGCGATGCGCCATATTTCGGCTCCGCCCACTTGATAAAGTGACCCCTTCTATGTGCGGGGGACGAGGCAAAATAACCTTTTCCACAGCTCGAAATGAGCCGCGCAGCCCAGGAATAACTCGCAAAGGGCAACATAGCCGGCAATGTGTAATATGGAAGCAGGGGTGAAATTATGCAGTTGGAGGCCGTAAAACTCTAGGAGCCCGCGGAGGAACGGATGAATCGAAAATCCGAGTCCCTTTAATAAGTAAGGAACAAGGCACACCCGCTCCCCCGTAGAGGGGCTGGGGAAGCTCTCCGCTTGCTCCCCGCCATTGTAGGTGGCGAGCCCGGCTCGGACCGGAACCATATACGCTGGAGGGAGAAATCCCTGAGTCTGCAGTTCGACTAATCGACTGTGTGAGACAGAACACCTCTCCCAATCACTGGGCTTAGAGCTATGGGGGCGAGAGGAGGAGCTGCGGTGGTCGGCCATGTTGGAGTGGATTTTTTCGAAGCGCGCTCCGATGGATTCTCGCTGTGGGAGGATGCTATGGGTTGGATCTAAGAATCCCCATCCCTTTAATAGACAATTTATTTATATGGCTAGGGGGGCGAATGTAAAAATGCCCTGGCTCCTCATATTCATTCGACGCGTGGAAGATAGCCCTTATTGGGCGCAGAAGCCAAGAAGTCCAACATTTACGGTGCCGAACACTACTTGACAAACATTCAAAATTTGGAGAAGAACCCGCCTTGCAATGCCGAAGACAATACTGCGTGTCGGACTTGACGTCATTGAAGCCTGATTCGGGGGCTACTAAGGGAGTCCTGGATTAGGGGGTCTCTGGATAGCCGGACTATTGGACTATGAAGATACAAGATTGAAGACTTCGTCTCGTGTCCGGATGGGACTTTTACTTGGCGTAGAAGGCAAGCTAGGCAATACGGATATGTATATCTCCTCCTTTATAACCGACCTTGTGTAAACCCTAGCCCCCTCCGGTGTCTATATAAACCGGAGGGTTTTAGTCCGTAGGACAACATACAATCATACCATAGGCTAGCTTCTAGGGTTTAGCCTCTCTGATCTCGTGGTAGATCAACTCTTGTACTACTCATATTATCAAGAATAATCAAGCAGGACGTAGGGTTTTACCTCCATCAAGAGGGCCCGAACCTGGGTAAAACATTGTGTCCCCTGCCTCCTGTTACCATCCGCCTTAGACGCACAGTTCGGGACCCCCTACCCGAGATCCGCCGGTTTTGACACCGACAAGCATCGACATCTAGCAATGAGTGTGTGTGAACATAAATGTAATGTCGGTGAGCAATACGTACTCCCCAAGCTTAGGCTTTTGGCCTAAGTTGGTCTATGGCCATGGCTGGCCTGGCTGATATCCATAATAATAGTTGTTGGGGTCGTACTGAGATGCAACGGCTATCGCCTCCTGAGCTGCAGTGTGGCGACGAGCGGCCTCCGCTCTCCTCTCGTACTCATCTGCCTCCTCTCTGGTAATAGAATATCCTCCTCTTGCCTGATAATCAAAGAAAGCAGGAGCAGGGAGAGTTATATGGACAGCATGGCATCTGTTAAAGATTTGTCGATACTGGAGAGGTGATTCGTTCCTCTCGACAAAATGGTGGTGAACCATAGCATTAAAATCTAGATAGGCAGGAGGTAATTCAATATCATCTTCACGTACATCTATACCAAGAAAATTAGTTGTGCGGGTTGCATAAATTCCTCCAAAGAAATCTCCATTATATCTATTATGATGCAACCTACGAGCTACTATGGCTCCCAAATGATAAGATTGGTCTCCTAACACAGCACTCCTGAGAATGCTAAGGTCAGGGACACACATGTGACATGCTTCATCCTTAGCATTTATGCACCTACCTATGAACAGAGCAAAATAATGTATAGCAGGAAGGTGAATTCTCCCTATGGTAGCTTGCGTTATATCTCTAGATTCCCCTACAGTTATACTAGCAAGAAAGTTTCTAAATTCAGATTTAGGGGATCCCTAACACTACCCCATTGTGGAAGTTTGCATGCAGTGGTAAAATCCTCTAAGTCCATGGTATAAGATTTATCATAAAGATCAAACAGGACAGTTGGAGAGTTACGTGAAGTGGAAAATTCAAACCTCCTCACTAAGGAACTAGTGAGGTTATGATACTGACTGCACTTCTCTTCCTCGAAGCTCACAAGATCAGCGTTACGCAAATATGCGTTGAATTCTTATTTTATTCCCGCTCGATCCATAAAATTTTCAGAAGACCACTCACAAGGACGCACTGGGGCGTCTCTTGGTGGCTCTTCGTCAGCATCTCGCATTGCAAGCCTGGGTCCTTGCTTCTTTGAAGAACCACCTTGGAACATTTTCCTAAACATTTTCTTCCTCGGAAAAATTCTGAAAAAAAATTAGTAACTTCAAAATAAAAGTAAACCAAACTCAATAATACTGATAGCAACTACTCCTACAAGTGCCTAGAGCCTATATCATGCATCAAAACTACTTTTGACCATATAAATTTGACATGCAAGCTCAAGAATAGGGTCACCTAAGCAGCAAAAATTTGCAATGAATAAAGTACTAGAACAAAAACTAATTGGACCAATGGAGGAGTCACATACCAAGGAACAATCTCCCCAAGCAGTTTTGTGAGAGGTGCTTTGAGCAAGGAGATCGAAAATGGCAGCAAAGAGGGCTGGAACCCATGCTTGAGTTGGTTTTTCGTGTTTGTGGGAGGAAGAAGAAGAGGATGGGTGCAGGAATAAGTGCAGGAGGGCCACCGTGGGCCCACGAGGCACGGGGCGCGCCCTCCACCCTCGTGGCAAGGTGGTTGGCCCCCCTGGTGTGTTCTTTGTTCCATAAATCCTCAAATATTCTAGAAAAAATCATATTTAATTTTCAGGGCATTTGGAGAACTTCTATTTTCGGGGTATTTTTATATTGCACGGATAATCAGATAACAGACAGAAAATTATTTATTTTTATTTTATTTCAACTAAATAACAGAAAGTATAGAGAGGGTATAGAAGGTTGTGCTTCTAGTTTCATCCATCTCGTGCTTATCAAAAAGGAATCCACTAACAAGGTTGATCAAGTCTTGTTAACAAACTCATTCCGATTAACATGAAGCCGGAGAAATTTTGAATAACACTAGGTTACCTCAACGGGGATATGCACATCCCCAATAATAAGTATATCGTATTTCTTCTTGACAGTAGGAAGAGGAAATTCAAAACCTCCAAATATAATCAATGGAATTTTTCCGACAGAATTGATACTATGAACTTGAGGTTGTTTCCTCAGAAAGTGTACCGTATGCTCATTACCATTAACATGAAAAGTGACATTTCCTTTGTTGCAATCAATAATAGCCCCTGCAGTATTAAGAAAAGGTCTTCCAAGAATAATAGACATACTATCGTCCTCGGGAATATCAAGAATAACAAAGTCCGTTAAAATAGTAACGTTTGCAATCACAACAGGCACATCCTCACAAATATCGATAGGTATAGCAGTTGATTTATCAGCCATTTGCAAAGATATTTCAGTAGGTGTCAACTTATTCAAATCAAGTCTATGATATAAAGAGAGAGGCATAACACTAACACCGGCTCCAAGATCACATAAAGCAGTTTTAACATAGTTTCGTTTAATGGAGCATGGTATAGTGGGTACTCCTAGATCTCCAAGTTTCTTTGGTATTCCACCTTTAAAAGTATAATTAGCAAGCATGGTGGAAATTTCAACTTCCGGTATCTTTCTTTTATTAGTAATAATATCTTTCATGTACTTAGCATAAGGATTGGTTTTAAGCATATCAGTCAATCGCATACGCAAAAAGATAGGTCTAATCATTTCAGCAAAGCGCTCAAAATCCTCATCATCCTTTTTCTTGGATGATTTGGGAGGAAAAGGCATGGGTTTTTGAACCCAAGGTTCTCTTTCTTTACCATGTTTCCTAGCAACAAAATCTTTCTTATCATAACGTTGATTCTTTGATTGTGGATTATCAAGATCAACAGCAGGTTCAATTTCTACATCATTATCATTACTAGGTTGAGCATCATCATGAACATTATTATTAACATTATCACTAGGTTCATGTTCATTACCAGATTGTGTTTCAGCATCAGACATAGAGATATGATTTGGATTATCAGGTGGTTCAGCAATAGGTTCACTAGAAGTTTGCACAGTTCTATCATTTTTCTTTTTCTTCCTTTTAGAAGAACTAGGTGCATCAATTTTATTTCTCTGAGAATCTTGCTCAATTCTCTTAGGGTGGCCTTCAGGATACAAAGGTTCCTGAGTCATTCTACCAGTTCTAGTAGCCACTCTAACAGCATAATCATTTTCTTACTATTCATTTCATCGAGAAATTCTTTTTGAGCTTTAAGTACTTGTTCTACTTGAGTGGTAACCATGGAAGCATGTTTACTAATAAGTTTAAGTTCACCTTTAACATTAGCCATATAATCACCCAAGTGTCCAAGCATATTTGAATTGTATTTTAATTGTCTACCAAAATAAGCATTAAAGTCTTCTTGCTTAGCCATAAATTTATCAAACTCATCTAAGCATGGGCTAGCAATTTTAGTAAATGGGATTACAGCTTTATCATATCTATAGAGATAATTTACCTTTACTACCTGTGTCGGGTTACCGAGGTCTGGAGGTTCTTCAATAAGTAAAGGATTAAGATCATATGTTTCTTCGACAGGCGGTAAATAAAGACCATGTATTTATTCAATAGGAGGTAAATTCTTAACATCTTCAGCTTTAATACATTTTTCTTTCATAGATTTCTTTGCCTCTTGCATATCTTCAGGACTGAGAAATAGAATACCCCTCTTCTTTAGGAATAGGATAATTAATTGGAGCAGGAGGTGGCTCAAGGGCTGGCTCGGGAGGTGCCCAATTATTTTCATTTGTCAACATATTGTTCAATAAGATTTCAGCTTCATCTGGTGTTCTTTCCCTGAAAAGAGAACCAGCACAACTATCCAGGTAATCTCTGGAAGCATCGGTTAGTCCATTATAAAAGATATCAAGTATTTAATTTTTCCTAAGAGGATGATCAGGCAAAGCATTAAGTAACTTGAGAAGCCTCCCTCAAGCTTGTGGGAGACTCTCTTCTTTAATTTGCACAAAGTTGTATATTTCCTTTAAAGCAGCTTGTTTCTTATGAGCAGGGAAATATTTAGCAGAGAAGTAGTAAATCATATCCTGGGGACTACGCACACAACCAGGATCAAGAGAATTAAACCATATCTTAGCATCACCCTTTAATGAGAATGGAAATATTTTAAGGATATAAAAGTAGCGAGTTCTCTCATTTTTAGTGAACAGGGTGGCTATATCATTCAGTTTAGTAAGATGTGCCACAACAGTTTCAGATTCATAACCATGAAAAGGATCAGATTCAACCAAAGTAATTATATCAGGATCAACAGAGAATTCATAATCCTTATTAGTAACAAAGATAGGTGAAGTAGCAAAAGCAAGGTCAGGTTTCATTCTAGCATTTAGAGATTGCTTACTCCATTTAGCTTTTTTTAAGTTCAGTTCTATTTCTACAAGCTAAAATAGCAAAAGAAGCTTCTTGATCAAATAAATAACCCTCAGGAATAACAAGTGATTCTTCATCATCACTTTCATCAGTATCATCAGATTCCATATTTTCAATTTCTCTAGCCCTAGCAAGTTGTTCATCGAGAAAATCACTAAGTGGCATAGTAGTATCAGGCATAGAGGTAATTTCATCATAAGTATCATGCATAGCAGAAGTGGCATCATCAATAACATGTGACATATCAGAACGAATAGCAGAAGCAAGTGTAGGTGTCGCAAATTTACTCATAACAGAAGGTGAATCAAGTGCAGAGCTAGATGGCAGTTCCTTACCTCCCCTCGTAGTTGAGGGATAAATCTTAGTTTTTGGATCTCTCAAGTTCTTCATAGTGTCCAGCAGATATAAATCTCAAGTGACTCAAAGAATAGAGCTATGTTCCCCGGTAACGGCGCCAGAAATTAGTCTTGAAAACCCACAAGTATAGGGGATCGCAACAGCTTTCGAGGGTAGAGTATTCAACCCAAATTTATTGATTCGACACAAGGGGAGCCAAAGAATATTCTCAAGTATTAGCAGCTGAGTTGTCAATTCAACCACACCTAGAAACTTAATATATGCAATAAAGTGTTTAGTAGCAAAGTAATATGATAGTAGTGGTAACGGTAGGAAAAGGTAACGAAAGCAAAGTAATGTTTTTGGTATTTTGTAGTGATTGTAACAATAGCAACGGGAAAGTAAATAAGCGTAAACTAGTATACGGAAAACTCGTAGGCATCGGATCAATGATGGATAATTATGCCGGATGTGGTTCATCATGTAACAGTCATAACATAGGGTGACACAGAACTAGCTCCAGTTCATCAATGTAATGTAGGCATGTATTCCGAATATAGTCATACGTGCTTATGGAAAAGAACTTGCATGACATCTTTTGTCCTACCCTCCCGTGGCAGCGGGGTCCTAATGGAAACTAAGGGATATTAAGGCCTCCTTTTAATAGAAAACCGGAACAAAGCATTAGCACATAGTGAATACATGAACTCCTCAAACTACGGTCATCACCGGTAAGTATCCCGATTATTGTCACTTCGGGGTTAATGGATCATAACACATAATAGGTGACTATAGACTTGCAAGATAGGATCAAGAACTCTCATATATTGATGAAAACATAATAGGTTTAGATCTAAAATCATGGCACTCGGGCCCTAGTGACAAGCATTAAGCATAGCAAAGTCATAGCAACATCAATCTCAGAACATATTGGATACTAGGGATCAAACCCTAACAAAACTAACTCAATTACATGATAAATCTCATCCAACCCATCACCGTCCAGCAAGCTTATGATGGAATTACTCACGCACGGCGGTGAGCATCATGAAATTGGTGATGGAGGATGGTTGATGATGACGACGGCGACGAATCCCCCTCTCCGGAGCCCCGAACGGACTCCAGATCAGCCCTCCCGGGAGGTTTTAGGGCTTGGCAGCGGCTCCGTATCGTAAAACGCGATGAAATCTTCTCTCCTATTTTTTTCTCCCCGAAAGCAGTTATATAGAGTTGGAGTTAGAGTCGGGAGGTCTCCAGGGGCCCAGAAGGTAGGGGCGCGCCCCCACCCTTGTGAGAAGGGTGTGGGCCCCCTGGTCTTCATCTTTGGCGAGGATTTTTTATTATTTATTATAAGATATTCCGTGGAGTTTCAGGTCATTCAGAGAACTTTTGTTTTCTGCACATAAAACAACGTCATGGCAATTCTACTGAAAACAGTGCCAGTCTGGGTTAGTTCCATTCAAATCATACAAGTTAGAGTCCAAAACAAGGGCAAAAGTGTTTGGAAAAGTCGATACGCCGGAGACGTATCAATGGGTACTTGGTATGTTGACTTTTGCGTAGACCTCCCCGGCAACGGCGCCAGAAATCCTTCTTGCTGCCTCTTAGCACTGCATTGGTTTTCCCCGAAGAGGAAGGGATGATGCAGCAAAGTAGCGTAAGTATTTCCCTCAGTTTTGAGAACAAAGGTATCAATCTAGTAGGAGGCTACGCGCGAGTCCCTCGCACCTGCACAAAACAAATAAATCCTCGCAACCAACGCAAATAGGGGTTGTCAATCCCTATAGGGCCACTTACGAGAGTGAGATATGATAGATATGATAAGATAATATTTTTGGTATTTTTATGATAAAGATGCAAAGTAAAAAAAGGCAAAGTAAATAGCAAAGTAAATAACTAAGTAGTAGGAGATTGATATGATAAAGATAGACCCGTGGGCCATAGGTTTCACTAGTGGCTTCTCTCGAGAGCATAAGTATTCTACGGTGGGTGAACAAATTACTGTTGAGCAATTGACAGAATTGAGCATAGTTATGAGAATATCTAGATATGATCATGCATATAGGCATCACGTCCGAGACAAGTAGACCGACTCCTGCCTGCATCTACTACTATTACTGCACTCATCGACCGCTATCCAGCATGCATCTAGAGTATTAAGTTAAAAACAAAGTAACGCCTTAAGCAAGATGACATGATGTAGAGGGATAGACTCATGCAATATGAAGAAAACCCCATCATTTTATCCTCGATGGCAACAATACAATACGTGCCTTGCTGCCCTTACTTTCACCGGGAAACGACACCGCAAGATTGAACTCAAAGCTAAGCACTTCTCCCATTGCAAGAAAGATCAATCTAGTAGGCCAAACCAAACTGATAATTTGAAGAGACTTGCAAAGATAACCAATCATACATAAAAGAATTCAGAGAAGATTCAAATATTATTCATAGATAGACTTGATCATAAACCCACAATTCATCGGTCTCAACAAACACACCGCAAAAAGAAGATGACATCGAATGGTTCTCCACAAGAGAGGGGGAGAACATTGTATTGAGATCCAAAAGGAGAGAAGAAGCCATCTAGCTACTAACTATGGACCCGTAGGTCTGAAGTAAACTACTCACACTTCATCGGAGAGGCTATGGTGTTGATGTAGAAGCCCTCCGTGATCGATGCCCCCTCCGGCGGAGCTCCGGAACAGGCCCCAAGATGGGATCTCGTGGATACAGAAAGTTGCGCCGGTGGAATTAGGGTTTTGGCTCCGTATCTGATCATTTGGGGGTACGTGGGTATATATAGGAGGAATAAGTACGTCGGTGGAGCAACAGGGGGCCCGCGAGGGTGGGGGCGCGCCTGGTAGGGTAGGGCGCGCCCCTCTACCTCGTGGCCTCCTGTTACGTGCCTTGACGTAGGGTCCAAGTCTCCTGAGTTGTATTCGGTGAGAAAATCACGTTCCCGAAGGTTTCATTCCGTTTGGACTCCGTTTGATATTCCTTTTCTTCGAAACCCTAAAACAGGCAAAAAAACAGCAATTCTGGGCTGGGCCTCCGGTTAATAGGTTAGTCCCAAAAATAATATAAAAGTGGATAATAAAGCCCAATAATGTCCAAAATAGTAGATAATATAGCATGGAGCAATCAAAAATTGTAGATACGTTGGAGACGTGTAGGATCGAAGTATGTCTAGAGGGGGGTGATTAGACTACTTGACCAAATAAAAGCTTAACCTTTTCCCAATTTTAGTTCTTGGCAGATTTTAGCTATTTTAGGAAAAGTCAAGCAATCATCACATAATTCAAGCAAGCATGCAAAGAGTATATTGGCAGCGGAAAGTAAAGCATGCAACTTGCAAGAATGTAAAGGGAAGGGTTTGGAGAATTCAAACGCAATATGAGACACGGATGTTTTTCCCGTGGTTCGGATAGGTGGTGCTATCCTACATCCACGTTGATGGAGACTTCAACCCACAAAGGGTAACGGTTGCGAGAGTCCACACAGGGCTCCACCCACAGAGGGTAATGGTTGTGCGAGTCCACACAGGGCTCCACCCACGAAGGGTCCACGAAGAAGCAACCACCCACAAAGGGTCCACGAAGAAGCAACCTCGTCTATCCCACCATGGCCATCGCCCACACAGGACTTGCCTCACTAGCGGTAGATCTTCACGAAGTAGGCGATCTCCTTGCCCTTACAAACTTCTTGGTTCAACTCCACAATCTTGTCGGAGGCTCCCAAGTGACACCTAGCCAATCTAGGAGACACCACTCTCCAAGAAGTAACAAATGGTGTGTAGGTAATGAACTCCTTGCTCTTGTGCTTCAAATGATAGTCTCCCCAACACTCAACTCTCTCTCATAGGATTTGGATTTGGTGGAAAGAAGATTTGAGTGGAAAGCAACTTGGGAAGGCTAGAGATCAAGATTCATATGGTAGGAATGGAATATCTTGGTCTCAACACATGAGTAGGTGGTTCTCTCTCAGAACATACGAGTTGGAATGGTGTATGTGTTCTGATGGCTCTCTCCTTGAATGAAGAGGAGGTGGAGGGGTATATATAGCCTCCACATAAAATCCAACCGTTACACACAGTTTTCCAATCTCGGTGGGACCGAATCAACAAACTCGGTCGGACCGAAAATGTAAACCTAGTGACCGTTAGAGATTTTCGGTGGGACTGACATGCAACTCGGTAGGACCGATATGGTTAGGGTTTGGGCATAACGTAATCTCGGTGAGACCGATTACACAAACTCAGTGAGACCGAATTTGGTAATTAGCTAACCAGAGAGTTGGTCAGGCAAACTCGGTGGGACCAATTTGCTCTTTCGGTGAGACCGAAAAGTTACAAAGGGGAAACACTGAATTTACATTGCAATCTCGGTGGGACCGATTTGCTCTTTCGTGAGACCGAAAAGTTACGAAAGGGAAATAGAGAGTTTGCAATCCCATCTCGGTGAGACCGAGATCCCTATCGGTAGAACCGAATTGCTAGGGTTTGGCAGTGGCTAATGACAAGTGAAACTCGGTGGCGCCGGATAGGAAGAATCGGTAGGACCGAGTTTGGCTTAGGGTTTAGGTCATATGTGGATATGGGAAAGTAGTTGAGGGTTTTTGGAGCATATCACTAAGCACATGAAGCAAGAGGCTCATTAAGAAACACATCATCCCTCCTTGATAGTATTGGCTTTACCTAAAGACTCAATGTGATCTTGGATCACTAAAATATAAAATGAAGAGTCTTGAGCTTTTGAGCTTGAGCCAATCATTTTTCCTTAGCATTTTGAGGGTTCCACTTTCACATCCATGCCATGCCAATCATTGAGCTTTCCTGAAATAATCATCTTGGAATAGCATTAGCTCAATGAGCTATATGTTGTTATGAATTACCAAAACCACCTAGGGATAGTTGCACTTTCAATCTCCCCCTTTTTGGTAATTGATGACAACATATAGATCAAAGCTTCGACAAATGATAATAAGCATGAAATATATCATCGCTTTGAGAAGTATGTGATAAGTAAGAGCTCCCCCTAAATTTGTGCATATTTAAAATTTGCTTTGGACTGCAAATGCACAAGGAGTTAGAGTCATGGGTTACTCTTCCATGTCACATACATCTTGGTGGAGCGCTTAAAATGATAAGAATGAAATACATGCACTCATCACCAAGAATAGTGAAAAATCACATAAGATAGATAAGATAATAGCATTAAGCAAGCATTAAGTGTAGCTTATGATCAAGCACATGATCATCAATGTCTCACAAATAATGACGTAGTATCTCAAGCACTCAAAAGCAAACAAGTTTGAAAAACCACCAAAGAAAGCAAGAGAGAAAAGCAACACACTCTCTCTCTCTCGAAGCCTATGATCTATACATTTTTCTCCCCCTTTGGCAACAAGTTACCAAAAAGTTCCTAGAAAATGCATAGTACTAGATCGACGCTCAGGCTTGATCTTCTGGTGGTGGTGGAGTCCGGATCACTCCAAGGACGAAGGCTTCTGTAGACGCTGAAGTAGACGCTGGAGTTGGAGCTGAAGTAGATGCTGGAGCTGGTGGAACTGAGGCTGTAGCTGGTGCTGAGGTGGTGGCTCTTGTGTCAGCAACTGGCACGGCAGACGACCTCGGACCTCGTGGCACTCTGGCAAAGGCATGAGTGGTAGTCCTGCCTCTCCTCTCCTGCATATCATCTTGGAGCTGCTCCACTGCAGTCTGAATCTCCGTTACCTTGACATCCAAGTCATAGAACTTTTGTTCCATGATTCTCTCTAGGCTTGCCTGGTTTTGAGTTAGGGTGGCTAGTCCTTGCTCAATCCGCAGGGTGGATTCAATCAGGTAACCAAGCTGCTCTTGTTTGGTCTTCAAGAAATACTCAGATGCCTCCTCTTGAGTTGGCATCTTGGCAGCTTTCTCCTTCCTTGCCTTCTCCTTCTTTGTGTATGCTTGGGCAGATGATGGCTCGTTCTCAGTCATGACAACTTGATTGCCCTCAAAATCTGGACGGATGGGCAAGTGTTCCTTGTCCAATAAATATATGCCCGTGCCCATCTTGGAGTTAATGAGCTCCTGGATCTGAGGGGCATATCCGCAACTCCTCTTCTGATCTGCTGCAGTCCTTTTGATAGTTTCCACTATGAGGCTCATCACCTTGAACTTCTGAGGTACATCAAATACATGTAGCAAGTTGATAGCATGGCCTCTGATCATCTTGTGATCTCCAGACTTGGGCAATAAGGTGTGCCTCAAGATCCAATTGATAGTTGGCAGCCCTGACAGAAGGTAATGCACAGACCCAAATTTGAAGGTGTCAAGAGCTTCATTGGTAATTTCCTTGTACATATTGGACATAGAGTTATGGTCCATCTTCTTCTTGGCATATATGTCCAAGTCATCATCATGCTCCTCTGGGGCATTAATGATCTGTGCCCACTCAGCAACTGTGGATTGGTACCTTGTACCCTCAGACATCCATGTGATCCTCCCATCTGAATAAAAATGTGCTGTGGAGTAGAACTGTATTATAAGCTCCTCATTCCACTTTGTGAGCTTCTGCCCAACAAAGTCAGCTACTCCAGAAGCTATGAAGCTGTCTTGCACTCCAGGATAGTGCTCCTCATTGTCCTTGATGTACTGCCAGTCAACCCATCTCATATCACAGACTATTGGCTTCTTATCAAGCAGCACTGTCTCATAGAAGTCCTGTTGTTCCTTAGTGTGGAATCTGTAGTCAACAGCAGTCCTCCTCCTTGAAGCATACGGGTCTGCTTCTCTCCACTTCCTCAGCCCTGAATCTCTCCTGAGCTTCATGTCCTCAGCCACAGGATGCGCATCGTTGTGGTCTGGGATCTTGGGCTTGAGCTTTCTCAGAACTTGCTCTTCATCCTCTTCTTCAGCAACAGTCTCAGGCACTGGGGCCTTGTTCTTCTCAGCTTCAGGAATGCTCCTTGTATTCCTCTTTGGTTTTGGCTTGGAGGCAGCTTTGAGCTTAGATGCAGTAGCCCCTGATCTTATGGCATCACCCATCAGCTTGGGTGCCTTGGGTGCTGGTGCAGCTACCTCTTCTTCCTCTTCCTCTTCCATGATGGAAGCCTTTCCTAGCACTCTGGCTACGGTCTTCTTGACCCTTTCCTTTCTTTTCTTTCCCTCAGCAGCAACTGGCTCTTTGGGTGCAGGCTTCTCAGTTGAAGCTCTTGCCTTTGACATGGGCTGCCTGCCTGCTGGCCTTTTGATTTTCAGCCCTGGCTTTGTGCCTTGAGCTGGCTCAACTCTCTTTGATGTGGCCTCTTCCTCTGCCACATAATCTTCATCTTCGGAATCAGAAGTTCTCTTCTTCCTCTGTCTGGTGGCAGCTTTTGGCAAGTTGCTAGGGGTGCTCCTGCTGCCCTCATCTGAAGAGCTGGAGGGACTAGTGCCCTCACTCATGTGCACCTGCTTCTCTGACATGTTCTGGCTGTCACTTTGTTTAGACATGCTGCAAACTCTGACTGTTGACCCTGCGAACAGTTTATAGATGAGGTAGAAAAGATGAGCATCACAAAATGCAGAGATTTTTGCAAAAGAATGATCCAAAAACTTAGTTTTAGTTTCCCACTGAAATCATCTCGGATCTACCGATTTTCCAACTCGGTGATACCGAAGCAGTTTTGGAACCTAAACTAGTGAACTCGGTAGGACCGAGTCACAGTTCGGTGGCACCGAGACTGCTAGGGTTTCACAGAGTTCCAAAATCAGTCACACCGATAAGTAATTCTCGGTCAGACCGAGTCTCACTTGTGCAATGGCATAAGCCAAATCGGTGGGACCGAGTTTTTCAACTCGGTGGGTCCGAGATGGTTTCGGCGGAAACCTAACCCTAAAATTTTCGAATCAAAGCTAATCTATGGGCGTATTGACTGGATAGGAGTGTTTCAATCGTGGCAAGAATCATGAAGAACACAATGTGCTAGGAATCGTACGGGGAATAGCACTGTGATCGAGTCCATACCCTAGTTCAGCGGAGACTCGCTACGGCGGCAACGGCGGGGCAGAATTCCCGTTGACGGCGACGGAGACCAGCGACTGGAGGTGGCTGGCGGCAAGAAGACGATCCAGAGACCATGTTGGCAGAGCAGGCTATCGCGCGGGCGAAGGGGTTCAGAGAAATTTCCAAATTTTGCCCGTGACTATATATAGCCCGACCCTGTCGGTGTGACCGAGTGGAACAACTCGGTGGCACCGAGATTCATAAATGCAGGCAGTTACTGAAACTCGGTGTGACCGAAATGTTCAAATCGGTTGCACCGAGATCGAAAACCTAGATCAACTTAATGATCTCGGTAGGACCGAAAGTGGGGTATCGGTCAGACCGAGAATCATAAAGAGGTTTTGGAAGTTTAAGTCTATGACAAATCGGGGACTCCGAGCGCTCCTCACACAGAGTGGTTCGAATCTGACTTGATCAAATTTTGTGATGCAGCATGAATAGAGTTTGAGACGAGAAAAGCATAGATATCTAGAGGAGGTACTTAGGCATTCTTGTCCATCCACTTGGCAAAAGAAAATTAAACCAAACAATCAAAACAACAAGTGGATGTCCTCGAATGAGCAAAATATGCAACCAGCATGCTCACACAATAAGATGGCAAATGAAATATGTGGCAAGGCATGCACAACCAATTCTAGCATCTATCAAGAAATTTGCGATGACAAGGTCATCTATATATGAGTATATTGACTTAGGAGTCAAGTGAGAGCACTTGATCATAGGTCATACTCATCGTTTAAGCTCAAGTGGGGTTACCACTTTTACATAAAGCATTGTTGTGTTCACATCTTTAGAGTTGCTTTAGCTCAAGTCTTAGAGTAAAGCTCCCCCTAGATGTGATATCCCCCCTAAGAGGGATGAACTAACCTTGGGTTTTGTCGATGATGACTTCATGTAGATGTTGAAGATGTGGATTCTCAATGTTGATGTAGATCACTTGGAGCTATCCATTTGAGTGAATTGCACTTTCAATACCTACATGGGTTAGTCCCACAAGGAACAAACAAGGATATCCATAGACATAGAGTGATGCACACAAAAGATGATGTCCATGAAAACTTTTAGGTTACCTTGTCCCTTGTCTTACCAACAAGAGGGTTTGTGACTCCTTGAACTAGTGCAAGATGTGGAAGTTGATTGCACTTGTTCTTGCCAAAATGATAAGAGTGAAGTATGTTGGCGGAGTCACCCTCAAGAACTCTCTAGTTCTTCTTCTTTTGGATCCACATCATCTTTATGGGAATCCTTGGAGTTGTAGTCGTACTTGATGAAGTGGAACTTGAAGTAGTCTTGGGAATCCACTTGACTAAGGTCTTAGGAGCTTCTTCAAATGCGTCAATTTCCTCTTGAAGCTTGTCCTTGCCTTTTTGCTTGTAGTCCTGTGGTGGAAGATCATCTTGAGCTTGTGTCCCCTTGAAAGAAGTATACTTCTCTTGTTGAGGAACAAACTTTGTCTTGGGGTATTGATATTCTTCCCACTCAACTCCATTGGCATTGAACTTTCATTCAAAACCAACACCTTGATTCTTCCGGTGCATTCCTTGCTTGCGCACAATTTCCTCGAATTGCTTACTCCCGGCAAGACTTTTGTACACTCCTTTCTCTATAATTCCCTTCAATAAACTATTTTCTTGCTCAAGTGTAACTTGGCTAAGAGAATCATTAGTGGAATCAAGAGAACTACTAGAAGCAACAATATTGGATTTAGCATGATCATTGTTACTGCTAGAGGAAGAATCTTTCTTGTTCTTGTTACTAGACTTGACTTGAGGCATGTAAGTGGATAAGAGTAAACGCTTGGAAATGTAAGAAGAGCATTTCTTGCGGAGATCATCATTGATTGCTTTTAAGAACTCATGCTCTTGCTCAAGATTGAGCTTTTCAAAGCGTAATTTCTCATGAGCTCTTAAAAGTTCTCGATGATCTTCGAAGATAGTTTCATGAGCTAACTTAAGAGTGTTTAGTTCTTTAGTTAGAGCCTCAATCTTCTCCTTATCATTGTCATTCGTTTTATCTTGATTAGCATGTTTAATTGACGTTTCATCATAGTATTCATCACTAGAGTTGTCAACAAGCAAATCATCACCTAACAAGTCATCTTCATCACCATTGAAATCAACATACTCGGGTGTGTTACCTTAGGACCTTTGGCCATGAAGCATCTTCCAATTCCTTCATTTGGTGAGTCAAATATGTCATAGGAGTTGGTTGACACAAGTGCTAGACCGGCAACACCTTCATCTTGAGTATCTTCGGAGTCGGAGTGATAACTTCTCTCGGAGTGGCTATCGGAGTCGGAGCCGGATACCCATTCACCAACATGAGCTTGATGTCTTCGTCTTGTGTAGCTACTTGATGATTTTTCCTTCCTTTCCGAATCATTGCTTCTCCGTGAGTATCTTCGTTCATAACGATCATCTCTACTCCTCCTCTCTCTTGGTGGTGATTCTTTGCTTCTTCTTTTTGGAGAATCTTCTCTTCTCTTGTAGGGAGCCGTACACTCATTGGAATAGTGTCCGGGTCTTCCACAACTGTAGCAGTTTCGCTCTCGACTAGAAGATCTTTTGTCATTGTAGGACCTTGACTTGAAGCTTCTATCTTTGCTTCTACTCTTGTAGAACTTGTTGAAGTTCTTCACCATTAAGCTCAATTCTTCATTGAAGTCTTGTTTCTCACTTGATGATGTAGGGGCTTCACATGAGGCTTTATAGGCACCACTTGATTTGTTGTGAAGTTCCTCTTTATCCTTAAGTGACATCTCATGAGCAACAATTCTTCCAATCACCTCTGTTGGCTTGAGATCTTTGTAATTGGGCATCATTTGGATCAATGTGCACACGGTATCATATTTTCCATCCAAGGCTCTTAGAATCTTCTTGATGATGAATCTGTCGGTCATCTCTTCGCTTCCTAAGCCGGCAATCTCATTTGTGATGAGAGCAAGCCTAGAGTACATTTCAGCGACACCTTCACCATCCTTCATCTTGAACTTGTCAAGTTGGCTTTGAAGCACATCCAACTTGGATTCCTTGACGGAGTCGGTACCTTCGTGCATATCAATCAAATTGTCCCAAATTTCCTTCGCATTCTCAAGACGGCTGATTTTGTTGAATTCTTCGGGGCACAATCCGTTGAAGAGAACATCACAAGCTTGAGCATTGTATTGCAACATCTTCAACTCATCCGCGGTAGCTTCACGGTTTGGTTCTCTCCCATCAAAGAAGTCACCTTGCAAACCAACACACACAATAGCCCAAACGGCGGGGTTATGTCCAAGAATATGCATTTTCATTTTATGCTTCCAACTAGCAAAATTAGTACCATCAAAGTAGGGACCTCTACGGTGGTAATTTCCCTCGCTAGACGCCATACTCTCCTAGGTTGTGAAACCAAGGCTATGACCACCAAAGCTATGGAGATCAAATCAAATGGAGACCAAAGCTCTGATACCACTTGTAGGATCGAAGTATGTCTAGAGGGGGGTGATTAGACTACTTGACCAAATAAAAGCTTAACCTTTTCCCAATTTTAGTTCTTGGCAGATTTTAGCTATTTTAGGACAAGTCAAGCAATCATCACATAATTCAAGCAAGCATGCAAAGAGTATATTGGCAGCGGAAAGTAAAGCATGCAACTTGCAAGAATGTAAAGGGAAGGGTTTGGAGAATTCAAACGCAATATGAGACACGGATGTTTTTCCCGTGGTTCAGATAGGTGGTGCTATCCTACATCCACGTTGATGGAGACTTCAACCCACAAAGGGTAACGGTTGCGAGAGTCCACACAGGGCTCCACCCACAAAGGGTAATGGTTGCGCGAGTCCACACAGGGCTCCACCCACGAAGGGTCCACAAAGAAGCAACCACCCACAAAGGGTCCACGAAGAAGCAACCTTGTCTATCCCACCATGGCCATCGCCCACACAGGACTTGCCTCACTAGCGGTAGATCTTCACGAAGTAGGCGATCTCCTTGCCCTTACTTACTTCTTGGTTCAACTCCACAATCTTGTCGGAGGCTCCCAAGTGACACCTAGCCAATCTAGGAGACACCACTCTCCAAGAAGTAACAAATGGTGTGTAGGTAATGAACTCCTTGCTCTTGTGCTTCAAATGATAGTCTCCCCAACACTCAACTCTCTCTCATAGGATTTGGATTTGGTGGAAAGAAGATTTGAGTGGAAAGCAACTTGGGAAGGCTAGAGATCAAGATTCATATGGTAGGAATGGAATATCTTGGTCTCAACACATGAGTAGGTGGTTCTCTCTCAGAACATATGAGTTGGAATGGTGTATGTGTTCTGATGGCTCTCTCCTCGAATGAAGAGGAGGTGGAGGGGTATATATAGCCTCCACACAATATCCAACCGTTACACACAGTTTTCCAATCTCGGTGGGACCGAATCAACAAACTCGGTCGGACCGAAAATGTAAACCTAGTGACCGTTAGAGATTTTCGGTGGGACTGACATGCAACTCGGTAGGACCGATATGGTTAGGGTTTGGGCATAACGTAATCTTGGTGAGACCGATTACACAAACTCAGTGAGACCGAATTTGGTAATTAGCTAACCAGAGAGTTGGTCAGGCAAACTCAGTGGGACCGATTTGCTCTTTCGGTGAGACCGAAAAGTTACAAAGGGGAAACACTGAATTTACATTGCAATCTCGGTGGGACCGATTCGCTCTTTCGGTGAGACCGAAAAGTTATGAAAGGGAAACAGAGAGTTTGCAATCCCATCTCGGTGAGACCGAGATCCCTATCGGTAGAACCGAATTGTTAGGGTTTGGCAGTGGCTAATGACAAGTGAAACTCGGTGGCGCCGGATAGGAAGAATCGGTAGGACCGAGTTTGGCTTAGGGTTTAGGTCATATGTGGATATGGGAAAGTAGTTGAGGGTTTTTGGAGCATATCACTAAGCACATGAAGCAAGAGGCTCATTAAGCAACACCTCATCCCTCCTTGATAGTATTGGCTTTACCTAAAGACTCAACGTGATCTTGGATCACTAAAATATAAAATGAAGAGTCTTGAGCTTTTGAGCTTGAGCCAATCCTTTTTCCTTAGCATTTTGAGGGTTCCACTTTCACATCCATGCCATGCCAATCATTGAGCTTTCCTGAAATAATCATCTTGGAATAGCATTAGCTCAATGAGCTATATGTTGTTATGAATTACCAAAACCACCTAGGGATAGTTGCACTTTCAAGACGTATCACACAGTACTACCATGGCTAGAGCGGCTGTAAATTTTTACATCCGCACTCTAGTCTGGTACTACCGTAGAGTTGCCACTTACGCTGTTTTGTCCTTCCAAATCTCATATCTTCTTGTTTCATTTGGTTTTGGCCCTCGTCTTTGCAATAATCCTTCTCGGTTTTCTCGTGTTTGTGTTGTGTGTCATAGGTGGTGGCTCCGGTTCCAATGTCCGGCGCTCGAATCTCAGCCATGACATGAGCTCAAAGCACCTCTGCAACCAAGAGGCTCCAGAGGGCTCTAGTGCCCCACAGCGCAGAACCAAGTCCACGGCTACCAAGACCAAGGAGCCAACTCTTGGCATGGATGAGATACCTCAAGCGGAGTTTCTTATGTGAAGGAAGCTCAACCCTTACGTCAACCCTTGGGAGGTCACAAGGGCAATGACTTGTTTCGAACCAAGCAACAGAATCTTATCTTCCTGGATGTGATCAAGGCCAAGCAGAACATCTATGTGCCAGTGCAGTGGATTAACATGCATCATATGAAGAAGGAGAGCAGCCGGGCATATTTTGGTGAGCCTCTGGACTTGGTGGAGCAATTTGGTATTGAGGAGTTCATCACCTTTCACTTGGACTTTGACCCAGAGATTGTGGCTCGGTTCTTTGCTTCTGTCCACTTTCACACGGATGAGCAGCGGACAATGACTTGGATGAATAGTGGGAAGAGGATGTCTACTAAGTGGAAGGAGTTCATGGACTGGTTGAACGTTCGTGATGAGGGGCTAAATGTGCCCATTGGTGTCCGCCCACATGCCAACCCCGAGTCAGCCAACAAGAACAAGCTTCAACCCTACCTCGTTGAGAAGAACCTTGCCAATGACAAGAAGACTTAGGTGCTGAACCCGTTCCTTGACATCATGCACCAGATCTTCCGCAACACACTCTTTCCTCGCATAGGCGACAAGGACAAGGTGCATGCCTATCTTGTGGATATGATGCTCATCTGTGAGAAGGTGCGTCTCCAACAGATGGATAAACTTGATGTCTCTCATATCATGTGGTGTGAGCTACAGTTTGTTGTGTTCAACCGTAAGGTGCCCATCTATGGACCTTACATGTTTTTCTTGATCTTGAAGACTTGGGAGAAGCTTTTTTCGGGTGAAGAATTTCATGCTCCCGACTGGACTCGCAATGAGCCTATCAAGCTACACGTCAAGAGCAAGTGGGCTAACACCACTACCCGGGCTAAGGCAGAGGTTGCTAGGAAGGATGTGGATGAAGATGAGTTTGAGGAGGAGGAGGCGGCTGAGGACAGTTCTGAGGGATACACTCCTCCCTCTTCTGAGCCAACTTAGGCCAAGAAGCTCAAGGCCAAGATGAAGGCTCTTTTCCGCATGCAGGCCAAGGGTCAGTACCAGGCTCATGTGAATGCCAAGATGGCTCATCGTTGCGACAAGGCTATTATGAGGTAGGTTGGCCTTGAGGTGCAGGATGGCTCTGAGGAGAGGATCACATATGAGGAGTAGTGGACCAGATAGCACTGCCGGTGGAGTGAGTCGGAGGAGGAGACTGGTATTCCATCTACATCCCGTGCTGCTGAGGAGTCTGAGGAGGAGGAACACGACTGGTGATGCCATGGAGTTCTGCCACTACCTGTGTCATAGGTGTCCTCTCTGCCTTTTTAGTGTCTTGATGCCAAAGGAAGAGAGAGCGTAGGATTTGTGGGTCTTGTGTCGGGCCTTGTTTCGGTTTGCTTTCGTTCTGTTGAACCTTTGTTTTCTTTGGTTTGTTGGTTTTTGGTTGTGTCGTGTGTGTCCAGGAGACTATCATATGGTGTAAGACATATGTCCTCAACTTATCCTATTGTCTAGTCTGTTTAGTAGAGTGCGAGCTTATTATGTCATGTGCCCTTTACTTCATGCTCATTTCTATACCTTGCCTCCATGCTTAGTGTCATTCATATTGTTGCAAGGATTGCCTTGTTTATAAAATATAGGGGGAGTGTTGATCCTAGTATGTGTGTCATGCAGTCCAAAGCATTTCTATAGAGCGCACACATCTAGGGGGAGCCTGTCTATATTTTATAGATGTTGGTATGCTTATGTTTCATTTTATATCCCTATGTGCAAATCATGTATTGTCATCAATCCACCAAAAATGGGGGTTTGTAAGGGCATATTTCTCCCTAAGTGGTTTTGGTGATTGATGAAAATGCATTTGCGGACTAATCGTGTGCATTGAGCATTTCAGATATCTCATGTCTAGGCACAAGACGATTTGGTGCCCCTCGGATCCTATCGAAGATGGCGTTTCTCTATGTTTCTTTTCGGTGGAGTTGAGTCATAGGAAAGCCGTACTATTAAGAGGGGGTCCGCTTCGAAAAGGTTAGGGTGGAATCAACACGTACACATCTGTTCCTTTGCACCACCTTTCCTTGTGTTGTTGGAGCACCGGTTGTTTCCCTTGTCATTGCGAAGACGAAGTCTTCCTAGTATTATTGTTCTGTGGCGTGCGGTAGTAATGCTCAAGGGAGCAGTAGTACCGCAGTTGCCCACGGTAGTACCGCCTGTTGGAAATATGCCCTAGAGGCAATAATAAATTGGTTATTATTATATTTCCTTGTTCATGATAATTGTTTATTATCCATGCTAGAATTGTATTGATAGGAAACTCAGATACATGTGTGGATACATAGACAACACCATGTCCCTAGTAAGCCTCTAGTTGACTAGCTCGTTGATCAATAGATGGTTACGGTTTCCTAACCATGGACATTGGATGTCGTTGATAACGGGATCACATCATTAGGAGAATGATGTGATGGACAAGACCCAATCCTAAGCCTAGCACAAAGATCGTGTAGTTCGTATGCTAAAGCTTTTCTAATGTCAAGTATCATTTCCTTAGACCATGAGATTGTGCAACTCCCGGATACCATAGGAGTGCTTTGGGTGTGCCAAATGTCACAACATAACTGGTGGATATAAAGGTACACTACAGGTATCTCCGAAAGTGTCTGTTGGGTTAGCACGAATCGAGACTGGGATTTGTCACTCCGTGTAAACGGAGAGGTATCTCTGGGCCCACTCGATAGGACATCATCATAATGTGCACAATGTGACCAAGGAGTTGATCATGGGATGATGTGTTACGGAACGAGTAAAGAGACTTGCCGGTAACGAGATTGAACAAGGTATCGGGATACCGACGATCGAATCTCGGGCAAGTATCGTACCGATAGACAAAGAGAATTGTATACGGGATTGATTGAATCTTTGACATCGTGGTTCATCCAATGAGATCATCGTGGAGCATGTGGCAGCCAACATGGGTATCCAGATCCCGCTATTGGTTATTGACCAGAGAGTTGTCTCGGCCATGTCTGCATGACTCCCGAACCCGTAGGGTCTACACACTTAAGGTTCGATGACGCTAGGGTTATAGGGAAAGTATGTATGCGGTTACCGAATGTTGTTCGGAGTCCCGAATGAGATCCCGGACGTCACGAGGAGTTCCGAAATGGTCCGGAGGTAAAGATTGATATATAGGAAGTATGGTTTTGGCCACCGGAAGTGTTCCAGGCATCACCGGTAGTGTACTGGGACCATCGGAGGGGTCCGGGGGTCCACCGGGAGGGGCCACGGGCCCCGGAGGCATACATGGGCCAAGTGTGAGAAGGGACCAGCCCCTAGGTGGGCTGGGGCGCCTCCCCACCAAGGCCCATGCGCCTAGCGAGAAGAGGGGGGGACCCTAAGGGCAGATGGGCCCTAAGGCCCATGCCTGGTGCGCCTCCCTCTCCCCCCCACTTGGCCGCCACCCCAGATGGGGATTGGGGCTGCCGCCACCCCTAGGGTGGAAACCCTAGGTGGGGGCGCAGCCCTCCCTCTCCCCCTATATATAGTGGAGGCAAAGGGGCAGCCCTCCCTCTCCCCCTATATATAGTGGAGGCAAAGGGGCAGCCCAACACATGAAGTCCTTCCCCTGTTGGCGCAGCCCTACCCCTCTTCCTCCTCGTCTCTCGTAGTGCTTGGCGAAGCCCTGCTGGAGTCCCGCGCTCCTCCACCACCACCACGCCGTCGTGCTGCTGCTGGATGGAGTCTTCCCCAACCTCTCCTTCTCCCCTTGCTGGATCAAGGCGTAGGAGACGTCACCGGGCTGTACGTGTGTTGAACGCGGAGGTGCCATCCGTTCGGCACTAGGATCATCGGTGATTTGGATCACGACGAGTACGACTCCATCAACCCCGTTCACTTGAACGCTTCCACTTAGCGATCTACAAGGGTATGTAGATGCACTCTCCTTCCCCTTGTTGCTAGATTACTCCATAGATTGATCTTGCTGATGCGTAGAAAATTTTAAAATTTTGCTACGTTCCCCAACAGTGGCATCATGAGCTAGGTCTATGCGTAGTTTCTATGCACGAGTAGAACACAAGTTGTTGTGGGCGTCGATTTTGTCAATTTGCTTGCCGTTACTAGTCTTATCTTGATTCGGCGGCATCGTGGGATGAAGCGGCCCGGACCGACCTTACACGTACTCTTACATGAGACTGGTTCCACTGACTGACATGCACTAGTTGCATAAGGTGGCTAGCGGGTGTCTGTCTCTCCCACGTTAGTCGGATCGGATTCGATGAAAAGGGTCCTTATGAAGGGTAAATAGAAATTGGCATATCACGTTGTGGTTTTCGCGTAGGTAAGAAACGTTCTTGCTAGAAACCTATAGCAGCCACGTAAAAACTTGCAACAACAATTAGAGGACGTCTAACTTGTTTTTGCAGCATATGCCTTGTGATGTGATATGGCCAAAAGGATGTGATGAATGATATATGTGATGTATGAGATTGATCATGTTCTTGTAATAGGAATCACGACTTGCATGTCGATGAGTATGACAACCGGCAGGAGCCATAGGAGTTGTCTTAATTTATTTATGACCTGCGTGTCAACATAAACGTCATGTAATTACTTTACTTTATTGCTAAAGCGTTAGCCATAGTAGTAGAAGTAATAGATGACGAGACAACTTCAAGAAGACACGATGATGGAGATCATGAGGAT